>NC_064638.1:1189068390-1189371420 GCF_023864345.2 Schistocerca serialis cubense
AAATTTTGTCGATTTGTTTGCGCTCTCTGTAGATTAGTTCAGACGTTCTTTGCAAAACAGTTTTTAGCATGGATAGGGACTGCAACTGCTGTGTTTGGATGCAGGCTGAGTTGGTATCCCTTCGCTCACAGCTTCAGGCAGTGTTGGCTTCGGTCACACAGCTTGAGGCTGTTGCCAATGGGCATCACTGTGGGGGTCCGGATGGGGGTTTGTCGGGGACGGCCAGCTCGTCCCACGCATCCCCTAGATTGCATGCAACTGGTGGTGGAGTGTTCGTCGCTGTTAGTAGTAGTTTATCCTGTAGTGAAGTAGAAGTGGATAGTTCCTGTGAATTATTATGGGTGGAGGTTACACTAAACAACCGAACTAGGTTAATAATTGGCTCCTTTTACCGACCTCCCGACTCAGCAGCATTAGTGGCAGAACAACTGAGAGAAAATTTGGAATACATTTCACATAAATTTTCCCAGCATGTTATAGTCTTAGGTGGAGATTTCAATTTACCAGATATAGACTGGGACACTCAGATGTTTAGGACGGGTGGTAGGGACAGAGCATCGAGTGACATTATACTGAGTGCACTATCCGAAAATTACCTCGAGAAATTAAACAGAGAACCGACTGATAACAAACAGACCCGAACTTTTCGACTCTGTATGTACAGAACAGGGAATCAGTGATCATAAGGCCGTTGCAGCATCCCTGAATATGGAAGTTAATAGGAATATAAAAAAGGGAGGAAGGTTTATCTGTTTAGCAAGAGTAATAGAAGGCAGATTTCAGACTACCTAACAGATCAAAACGAAAATTTCTGTTCCGACACTGACAATGTTGATTGTTGATGGAAAAAATTCAAGGCAATCGTAAAATGCGTTTTAGACAGGTACGTGCCGAGTAAAACTGTGAGGGACGGGAAAAACCCACCGTGGTACAACAACAATGTTAGGAAACTACTGCGAAAGCAAAGAGAGCTCCACTCCAAGTTTAAACGCAGCCAAAACCTCTCAGATAAACAGAAGCTAAACGATGTCAAAGTTAGCGTAAGGAGGGGTATGCGTGAAGCGTTCATTGAATTCGAAAGTAAAATTCTATGTACCGACTTGACAGAAAATCCTAGGAAGTTCTGGTCTTACGTTAAATCAGTAAGTGGCTCGAAACAGCATATCCAGACACTACGGGATGATGATGGCATTGAAACAGAGGATGACACGCGTAAAGCTGAAATACTAAACACCTTTTTCCAAAGCTGTTTCACAGAGGAAGACCGCACTGCAGTTCCTTCTCTAAATCCTCGCACAAACGAAAAAATGGCTGACATCGAAATAAGTGTCCAAGGAATAGAAAAGCAACTGGAATCACTCAATAGAGGAAAGTCCACTGGACCTGACGGGATACCAATTCGATTCTACACAGAGTACGCGAAAGAACTTGCCCCCCTTCTAACAGCCGTGTACCGCAAGTCTCTAGAGGAACGGAGAGTTCCAAATGATTGGAAAAGAGCACAGATAGTCCCAGTCTTCAAGAAGGGTCGTCGAGCAGATGCGCAAAACTATAGACCTATACCTCTTACGTCGATCTCTTGTAGAATTTTAGAACATGTTTTTTGCTCGCGTATCATGTCATTTCTGGAAACCCAGAATCTACTATGTAGGAATCAACATGGATTCCGGAAACAGCGATCGTGTGAGACCCAACTCGCCTTATTTGTTCATGAGACCCAGAAAATATTAGATACAGGTTCCCAGGTAGATGCTATTTTTCTTGACTTCCGGAAGGCGTTCGATACAGTTCCGCACTGTCGCCTGATAAACAAAGTAAGAGCCTACGGAATATCAGACCAGCTGTGTGGCTGGATTGAAGAGTTTTTAGCAAACAGAACACAGCATGTCGTTATCAATGGAGAGACGTCTACAGACGTTAAAGTAACCTCTGGCGTGCCACAGGGGAGTGTTTTGGGACCATTGCTTTTCACAATATATATAAATGACTTAGTAGATAGTGTCGGAAGTTCCATGCGGCTTTTCGCGGATGATGCTGTAGTATACAGAGAAGTTGCAGCATTAGAAAATTGTAGCGAAATGCAGGAAGATCTGAAGCGGATAGGCACTTGGTGCAGGGAGTGGCAACTGACCCTTAACATAGACAAATGTAAAGTATTGCGAATACATAGAAAGAAGGATCCTTTATTGTATGGTTATATGATAGCGGAACAAACACTGGTAGCAGTTACTTCTGTAAAATATCTGGGAGTATGCGTGCGGAACGATTTGAAGTGGAATGATCATATAAAATTAATTGTTGGTAAGGCGGGTACCAGGTTGAGATTCATTGGGAGAGTGCTTAGAAAATGTAGTCCATCAACAAAGGAGGTGGCTTACAAAACACTCGTTCGACCTATACTTGAGTATTGCTCATCAGTGTGGGATCCGTACCAGATCGGTCTGACGGAGGAGATAGAGAAGATCCAAAGAAAAGCGGCCCGTTTCGTCACAGGGTTATTTGGTAACCGTGATAGCGTTACGGAGATGTTTAATAAACTCAAGTGGCAGACTCTGCAAGAGAGGCGCTCTGCATCGCGGTGTAGCTTGCTCGCCAGGTTTCGAGAGGGTGCGTTTCTGGATGAGGTATCGAATATATTGCTTCCCTCTACTTATACCTCCCGAGGAGATCACGAATGTAAAATTAGAGAGATTAGAGCGCGCACGGAGGCTTTCAGACAGTCGTTCTTCCCGCGAACCATACGCGACTGGAACAGGAAAGGGAGGTAATGACAGTGGCACGTAAAGTGCCCTCCGCCACACACCGTTGGGTGGCTTGCGGAGTATCAATGTAGATGTAGATGTAGATGTAAATTTTCTGGTTCCAAAATTCTGCTATATTATGCAGTGTTACAACTTCTTGTTTTGCATGAATAGATACCAACTTGTACGGGAAAGAAACTCAGTTAATGCCTAATTAGGCTGGCGACCGTATTATTGTCACATTGGTAGCATCTTCTGGTCTGATTTTTATCCATCCTGACGTGTGATTGCATTTCGAACTTACTTGACGTATCATGGTTATTACAGACTGGAAGTAAGTCTGATATGCCACAATTCAGGTACACACGGTCGATATTTATGAAAATCCTTTCTTGTAAGGTGAATCCCGCTCACTTACCATAGCACAGACTTTAACGAGTACTGTGTCAGGGAGTACACCATGTCCTCAAAGTCTTCCATAAAAAGGTTGGCGACTGTGGGGGAGAGTGTACTCCCCATAGCCACCCCGTCAGTTTGCTCAAAATATACATCATCAAAAAGAAAATACGTTAAAGTCAACACATGACGACATAACTTGGTAGTTTCTTCATCTAATTTCTCACCGATAAGTAACAGAGTCTCTTCAAGAGGAACCTGAGTGAAGAGAGAAATAACATCAAAGCTAACGAGCAAGTCAGAAGGAACACAGGACATTTTAATTGTCGAATAAAGTCGGACGAATTTGATATGTGGTGTTCAAATTTTCCCACATATGGCCTTGGGACTGAAGCTAAATATTTGGCCAAATTACAGGTAGGGGCGCCCAAGGTGCTGACAATGGGACGCAGAGAAATACCACTCTCACGAATTTTGGGTCAACCATACAAGCTTGGAGGAACCGCCGCACCAGGATGAAGTGTCTTGATGATACTACTAGGTAAGGAGCTCTTCTTTAAAAGTGAGAGAGTCTTCCGTTTTAAACAATCCGTGGGATCATTTTTGATTTTTCGATAGGCCGGTTCCTCTAACAAAAGATCCATTTTAGCGACATAATCCTCACGTGAAAGAATAACCGTGGCATTACCTTTATCAGCCGGAAGAACTATTAGATCCCGATTTTCTCTCAGAGACCGAATTGCAGCCCTTTCACAAGATGGTATATTATTCCGTGGAGCGGGAACTCGACGAAGTTTATAGGCAACCTCCTGCCTGATCTCTTCAGCCCTGTTCTCAGGAAGGCGGGCCACAGCCTGCTCTACAGCACAAATAATATCCGTAATAGGAGTCCTCTTAGGAGTAGATGCAAAATTTAAACCTTTTTCCAAAACAGATAATGTAGCGTCATCAAATTTCTGATTCGTAAGATTAATAACCACCCGCTGGCGGGTGTCGTCACCAGACATAATAGTAGAAACACAGAGACGTCGGACTTAGATGACTGTTTACAAGTAGCAATTTTCTGCACTGAGTCCGAAAAAGCCCATGAAGAGCTACCCACCCATTCCCACGATGTGACAGACCGCTATCTAAGATTACAGTAGCTTCTCTTATTCAAAGGTCAATGAGGAATATTATTCTAGTGAAATATTTTTTTTATGTCATATAGAAAATTAATTGGTAAAAGAAATACTTAACCTATGTCCATTTTATGATTCTACAGTGAATATTGATAGTAATATTATTGCGACCATTCATTTTGACTAAGCCCTGAAGATAGTAGTGCGTATCGTTATCTGTTATATTTATGCAAATAGCTTGTTCTGCTCTAGCTGCCAACATCTGCAGGTGTCAGAGTTCATTGCACTTGCGTGTGACAAAGTATAGGTTGTCTTTGTCCGTTAAAGTTACTCATACTTATTTTCTTGAACAAGAATGTTGATCATTCTCATGCCTAATTAGGCTGGCGGCCGTTTTCTTTATTCTTTGAACATTGTGGATGAGTAAAATATTGTTTATTACTGTTTAAATATTTACAGAATTCTGACTTTCACTTCCGATAAGTCACCTCCGTTAGGTAAACCTCGGTCAACATAACAAAAATCCTTTCAGAGGGTAGCACTGTTCTGCTTCTTCATACTATAATTGCTTGAAAAAAATAATCCCATTATACAAACTGCCTCCAGCTTTGAAGATATAGTATAACAGTAGCGGACGGTAGTGTTATACGTGGCTTTTCCGTGACAGGACTATTTGTTCTGTTGGGGCATAGTCGGTAATAAACCAAATTTGGTATTTGAGTGCACAAGCTATGTAAATGCAGTTGCAGTGTTATAATATGACATAGTATGCGAATTACCAGTGAGATTACTCCAATCTGAGAGCCAATAATTGACATAAATAATTTAGTGAACTCAATGAGCAAAAGGTTATGAGAATAAAGGTTTGTTGTTCCAATGGAACAAATTAGTTATAGTGAAACGTCCCCTTAGAAAGAATTGTGAATTACTGTGCTGGTAAACCCCTTTACATTATTTGATTTTCAAACAGCTGTGAAAAACTGAACGTACTCAGATATTTCTCTCTTTACTTATTCTGATTATCACTAAACTGACACATAATATTTTTAGCGCAGCACAATCTGACTTTTAATAATCCCTACAATAGAATGGCCCTGACTAACAATAACCTATACCTTTCATGAATCACTTACCTCACAAAAATTTCATTACTCGAACTACTGCAATACAGTGAGCGCCAATACTGCCAGCTAAATAAAAGATTCTAACTACTGAAGTCACTAATTACTGATAGGCATAGTTAGCAAACGAAAGATTTTGATAAAGAACAAACAATTCGTTTACATTAACAGTGTTCAAAAGTCATAATATATATATATCGGTTCATGACATCCAGTCTTACAAATTTACTGTCTCTGATGGACACACGTCCGGATCATCCGCTCTCAAAACTCCGCCATCTCTCTCCCCACATCCACCATTGCTGGCGGCTCACCTCCAACTGCGCAACGCTACGTGCTGTCAACAGCCAACTCCCCACTACAATAGAGAATACCTCAACAATCCCAACCAGCCACAGACTGCACACAGCACAGTCAGTGATTTTCATACAGAGCGCTACGTGGCGTTACGAATATAAAAACCTAAACAGCCTACTTCCATAGCCCCCATGCTCCCCACAAAAAATTTTACAATTTGTTTTGGGCAGTGGCTAATACAGATTTGAAAAAAATTTTCATAATTACAATAACAAAGAAATCAAATGCACACACTTATTGTTATACTGTCGGTCAAAATCAAAGATTTTCTCACAGTCCATAAAGACAGTCCTGATCGTTCATTACAGTAAAATTGTAGTGTTTTCCTCAAAGTCTGAGCAGCAAAAGAAAATGCTCACGGAAGTATTGGACTTCCATGCAATCTTGAAGAAGTAGTATTGTCCTTCCAATGGGAAGACAGTGCTGACTCTTGACATGCAGACAGGTAATGGGCCACAACAGAGCAAACCTACCACAGAGTCAATCGACGTTTTGAAGAATATTGGTTTGTAGGTCATCACAGAGCAGACCGACTGTAGTCCTGGTAGAGATTATGGTATTGGTGAGCCACCAGAGGTGCAGACCCACTGCAGTCCTTGTAGAAATAATGGTACTGGTGAGTCAGCAAAGGTGCAGACCCACTGTAGTCCTTGTAGGAATTATGGTACTGATGGGCCATCAAAGGTGCAGACCCACTGCAGTCCTTGTAGAGACAGCCAGCAGACATCTGTTGTTACTGTGCAGGTGCACTATCACCATCGAAGAGTCTTGCGGACAATATAGCAAGTCCATGAACCAAGCCCATGAACCACCACTTGTGCACTCACAAACTGTCTGGTATGTCCTTAGAACCAGCAATGCTGTTAACCAGTCCCTTGCTGAATTATCAACACACATGCAAACACTAACAGTCCCAACTTCTCATCTATTGTGCATATGCTATGACGAACAGAAACGTGTGCAGTAAAATGTAACTGAATTTGTAGAACTGGTGTCTATAAAATTATAAATTTACAGCATATGAATACAATTACAAAGGTAAGAAATTCATCATTAAGGAACATAACAATACAGATAACATTTGTAGTAAAATGGGCTTTACAAGAGAATAGAAATAAACATATACATCAGTGTTACAGGAATTATGACATAAGTAAATACATCAATGATCAGAATAGCTTTCGAAGAAAATGTCTAAACATCTTTACAAAGTAAATAACATATTATTAATGCAAATTGTATTTGAGGATAACAGTATTCCTCATCACAGTGAATGTAGCTTAGTATTAGAAAAATTCTACAACATAAACCTTATTAGCTAACCACATAAAGACAGGAAAACACAAATATACAAGGGTACACGAACATATAGCGGAATAACACAAAAGGAAAGGACAGGGTTTGTTTTCAGTGAGACATCTGGTACTGCAGTCCAACCCAAAACTTCATTCCATAGATCTTTTCTCTTATTTCAACATTTGTTTCCACAAAAAGAAAAAAAAATCCTATCCAAGCATGCTTTCTGAATTCTATTCATATCCTCTTTGAAAATAGTTATTCTCCACTGTACAGAACTTTTTTGGCCAAACCATTTTCTTATAGCTTCTCAATGCATTTCCTCCAATTCATCACATCTCGTTCTCTTATATAGCCTACCCCATCGTAAACTAACTTAAATCTACTGAGCTCAGATATATATACTAAGGGACGAAGCAATGCAGCAACACACAACAAATAAACACAAACAGCAATGAGAATAAAATGCAAACTGGCAAAGCAAAGCAAATGCAACATTACCACTAATATGAGCCAATGTGCAGCAAAAACAAAAATAAATCAGTAGTAAAACTGGCTTAATACAATGTAAAATTCAGTAGAACTATGCCTGGCAAACACAGTAGCAAATGCTATAACTTATACCTAAACATGACAAAGATCAAGCAGAAAATGTATTACAGTAAAGATAGATGATGTCTAATAACTATGTCACATCTTAACACTAGAGTGATGCATCACCTTGACATACATACTCTACGAAACAAGTTGCCCAGTCATTGACAAAAATTATGTATGCAATTGCTGTGAAGGGAAATGTCTATTTGTGCTCTCTTTGCTAAGAAAGTACATCATAAGATTATTCTTTACTGGGTCTGTAGACAGATAATAGTGATATTAGTACATCTATTAAATTTTATTTTAACCAATGCTGCAGTGCAACTAGAAACTAGATATTAAACAAAATGTGCAAATAAATACATAAAGCGATGGCCAGAGTAGCCGTGTGGTTCTAGGCGCTACAGTCTGGAACCGAGCGACCGCTATGGTCGCAGGCTCAGATCCTGCCTTGGGCATGGATGTGTGTATGTCCTTAGGTTAGTTATGTTTTATTAGTTCTGAGTTATAGATGATTGATGACCTCAGAAGTTAAGTCGCATAGTGCTCAGAGCCATTTGAACCAAATACATTAAGCAAAGGGTGAAACGTCATTCACTAGCCATATGGCATTTCATAAGGCAGTAAAAAATCTCTCAAGTAGCAAAACAATAGCCTGAAATGTTTCTCATCGTTTCATTAGTCATTTCAGTAAATATCAGGAAGTGTCATATTGGCGATGCTTTCTACAAAGGAATGTCAATATCGAGGTTAATGGTCTCCTTTTTTTTCTCTATCTAATGGCTTTTTCTCCAGGCAGGTGGCACAGCTGGGCCCCCACGACGCGTTATGTGAAGGTCACTTAGCTTTCTTACCGAATTATTTACGACAGGAGGGACAGTCTCATACAAAAAATTTCACAGGTCGAGAATTTCCTTTACAAATGTGTAGAAACAAAATCCTATAGATGCAACAATGTACAAAAAATTTTCGCCGGCATTGTGATACATTCACACATTTACACACATTTCATAAGTCTTAAAGTATGATTCTTGGTTTCCAACATCCTTTTTCACAAGTCAGTGTCCCTAACCACTACTCATTATTCCTTACCTTATTACACATATATATATTCGTTGACACTTCTTCAATATTTCATCACAATAAATACGTAGCATAATCATGAATCACTTACCTCACAAAAATCTTCATTACTCGAACTACTGCAATACAGCGAGCGCCAATACTGCCGGCTAAATAAAAGATTCTAACTACTGAAGTCACTAATTGCTGATAGGCATAGTTAGGAAATGAAAGATTTCTATCAATACCAAACAATGTATTTGCCTTAATAGTGATCAAAAGTCATTATATATATATATATATATATATATATATATATATATATATATATATATATATCAGTTCATGACATCCAGTCTTACAAATTTACTGTCTCTGATGGACACACCTCAAGAGCATCCGCTCTAAAAACTCCGCCATCTCTCTCCCCACATCCACCACTGCTGGCGGCTCACCTCCAAATGCGCAACGCTACGCGCTGTTAACAGCCAACTGCCCACTACAATAGAGAATATCTCAACAATGTCAACCAGCCACAGACTGCACACAGCACAGCAAGTGATTTTCATACAGAGCATTACGTGGCGTTACCAATATAAAAGCCTAAACAGCCTACTTACAATAGTATTAACACACAAAAAATTCAAATGGTTCAAATGGGTCTGAGCACTACGGGACTTAACATCTGAGGTCATCAGTCCCCTAGAACATGGAGCTACTTAAATCAAACTAACATAAGGACATCACACATCGATGCCCGAGGCAGGATTCGAACCTGCGACCGCAGCGGTAGCGCGGTTCTGGACTGAATTGCCTAGAACCGCTCGGCCACAGCGGCCGGCTTCACGTTAGTGAAAGCAGGATCCACAGTTATCTGCACGCTTCTCACTGTCTAGCAGGTGCTTTGCAACGTGTTCATTCTTGCGCGAGGTGAGGGCATTCTCCAGCTTACCCATGTCTGCGTCTAGGGCGCTCTCTGTATGGGTTCTGGCTTTCTCCTCACTTTGTGCCGCTGGGGCTGTGAGCTGGCGAAACTGGCCACTGGCGGGGGTATTCACAGAAAATGAAACGATTTGCATACGGCTATCAGTGATTTTTAGGAAAACCATATGTCCTCTTAAAAGAAACACATGAAGAGTTTGAAGGAATATATTTAGCAAAATTTTAGTCTGATGCAAGCAGCGCAGAAGTAAGAATTGATATTTAATATGTACTAGTGTTGGAAAAGAGCCTCTGAAACAGTTCAGTCAGTGCCAATTACAGAAATAAGAAAGGTGTGTGGGAAGTGTGATGGAGATAAATATGGTGAAAACAGGACTTCCAGAATATTTGCTGAGAGATGTTGTAAATGCCCAAAACAATTCTGTTGAACGTTTTCTCGAATATTTAGGCAAGTAGGTTGAATAATGTCTTATACACACAGCTGCAGTAAAGGGAGCATATGTCGTTTTCAAGGCAGCAAGGGACGCTGAAAAAGCTAGTTGCCATGGAATTGCTACGCAACCAGTTACTTAAAAGTACTGATGTAGAACTCAAACGTTTCATACAAGATCTTAATTTGATGTATGGTTTACTAGATAGTCTCTATGTCTGTGAAACATTTATGTATATGTGTTTATCGAATATCCATTGAATAAAGAAACACCAAACTTAATCTTACACGATATCGTCACTGGGAAAAATTTAAATCACGTATTGTACAGATCTATGCTTGTGAAGTTTGTCGTAGACAAGTGACATTAAAATTATTAATCTTGACCGATAAGTCGTCAAAAAACTGAACATGAATGTAGAAACGTATATACTGCCATGTCACAGTTTATTTGGTGCTGTGGAGTTATTAGAAGTGAGGAGCTGAACGCAGTGGCACAATTAGAAACGAAAATGCAGGACGCCAAATGTTACAGTAGATCCGTGATTATGTGTATACTTTCGTACTCATCGCTTTAGATACTAAATCATTTTAATAGTTGTAAGTAAAAATTCATAATGTGTTTCATATCACATGTACAATACTCGAACGGTCGGTAATACATTAACAAGATTAATAAACGTGTTCCACCCAGAGTTCTATTCTTTATATGCAGCAAATTATTTGTAAAAACGGCACGGAACAATTAATACCGGAAAATATACGATTAAATAACAGGATTTTTCGAACTGCTTTCATACATACAACGCTGTTGACGTAAAAGTTGGCGGTTACCAAGCTTTCAGGACTTCTGACATTAGAAAGCAAATAACACGACCTTTCCTTAACTGCCAATTACCGGCCGAACGACCGAGGATACGAGCAGTAAGGCGTCACAGATGGCTACAGCACCTGCCTTGTAAACTGCCCGCTGGCGAAATAGAGCAGCTTGCCTCTTATCAGGTTTACGACCTAGGTATATTAGATACTTGCAGGTTTGTGTCACCAATTCACTTGTTCACTAGTACTGTAATTCGTCTAGTATAAGAATGGAGCCCCGAGACGAAAGACACAAAAATGCAGAATCAGATACTCATTCCAATTACTTAATGTTCTCACACAACTCACGGTGTTTTCCCAGAAAATTTGAAATGTGTCACTGTTAGGCCTCTATGGAAGATGGGTTCTACACGATGTCAATAACTATCGACCAGAGTCGCTCCTTATATCATTTTCTAAAATTATGGAGGCAGTAACGTACTCCTGTATTGTTACCCACTTGTGTAATAATGGTTTATTAGCCAATCGATGTTTGTCTGTCAACGTGACCATTCTACTCAGTCTGCTGTCTATATCTTTACTGAACAAACACTAATATCCTACACTGATTAAACACTACCAACTGGGATCATTTGTTTATTTTTTACTTACTCGTCAAGTTCCGTATGACCAAATTGAGGAGCAAATCTCCAAGATCATGGAACATATCAGTACATGAAATTACAACATAAAAGTAATACCAGGTAAAAATAAAATGTTCAGGAATTCTAAAAAAGTCAATTCATAAGTTTAAGTAAACGAAATCAATAAAAGATGATGAATCAGCTTGATTTTTAAAGAATTCCTCGGCAGTATAGAAGGAGTGACCCATGAGGAAACTCTTCAGTTTCGATTTGAAAGCGCGTGGATTACTGCTAAAATTTTTGAATTCGAGCGGTAGCTTATTGAAAATTGATGCAGCAGTATACTGTACACCTTTCTGCACAAGAATTGAGGAAGTCCGATCTAAATGCAGGTTTGATTTTTGCCGAGTATTAACCGAGTGAAAGCCACTTATTCTTGGGAATAAGCTAATATTGTTAATAGTAAGGAATATATGTATTGAGAGGCCAGTGTCAAAATATCCAGGCTCGTGAACAGCGGTCGACAAGAGGTTCGTGAATTTACACCACTTTTTGTCCGAACCGCCCGTATCTGAGCCAAAATTATCCTTTCAGAATGGGAAGAGTTACCCCGGAATATAATACCATACGACATAAGCGAATGAAAATAAGCAAAGTAGACTAATTTTCGTGTCGAACGAACACCCAGTTCAGATACCGTTCGAATAGTAAAAATTGCAGCATTAAGTCTTTGAACAAGATCCTGAACGTGGGCTTTCCACTACAGTTTACCGTCTATCTGAACACCTAGAAATTTGAACTGATCAGTTTCACTAATCATACGCCCATTCTGTGAAATTAAAACGTCAGGTTTTGTTGAACAATGTGTTCGAAACTCTAAAAACTGACTCTTTCTGTGATTTAGCGTTAGTTTATTTTCTACAAGCCATGAAGTTATGTCATGAACCGCACTATTTGAAACCGAAGCAATGTTGCACACGACATCCTTTATTACCAAGCTAGTGTCATCAGCAAACAGAAATATTTTAGAGTTACTCGTAATACTCAAGGGAATATCATTTATATAAATAAGGAACAGGATTGACCCCAACAATGATCCCTGGTGCAACCCCCCCCCCCCCCTCCCCCACTTGACCGTACCACACTCACGCCCCACATCACAACCATTCTCAACATCGTGAATAATGACCTTTTGCTGTATGTTGCTGAAGTAAGAGATGAACCAACTGTGAGCTACTCCCCGTATATATATAAGGTCATCAGTCCGTAAGCTTACACACTACTAAACCTAAATTATCTCTAAGACGAACACACACACCCATGCCCGAGGAGGACTGGAACCTCCGCCGTGATCAGCCGCACAGTCCGTGACTGCAGCGTCCTAGACCGCTTGGCTAATCCCGCGTGGCTCAAACGCCTTAGTTAAGCCAAAAGATATGATCGTTCGAAACCATTAGTTTAACCCTCCAATACCTCAGAGAGAAAAGAGAATATAGCATTTTCAGTAGTTAAACGACTTCTAAAGACGAACTGTACTTTTGATATCAAACGGTGTGATATAAAATGATCAATTATAATTACATACACAGCCTTTTCAACAACTTTACCAAACACTGATGGCATAGAAATGGGTCTAAAAATATCTACATTACCCATTTCTCCCTTTTTATAAAGCGGCTTTACTACTGAGTACTTTAATCGTTCAGGAAACTGACAATTCGTACAGGAAAAAATATAAATATTGTTAAATACAGGGCTAACATGTGCAGCACACTACTTTAATATTCTGCTAGGCATTCCATCATAACCATGGGAGTCCTTAGCCCTAAGTGATTTAATTATTGTTTTGATCTCCCCATTGTCTGTATCACAAAGGAGTACTTCAGCTGTCAATCTCGGAATGGCATTTGCCAAGAAAGTTGTGTGATTCCCTGTAGAAAATAAATTTTTATTTAATTCATCAACAATGTTCAGAAAATGATTATTAAATGCTGTACATATATCTGATTTATCAGTAATAGAAATATTTTTACTACTAACTGACTTTATATCGTCGACCTTGTGCTGCTAACCAGACACTTCCTTTACAACTGACCATATGGTTTTAATTTTATCTTCTGTGACTCATCGAAGACATTTTATTGTGTCGGTCATAATACTCTATTACGGAAATTACGTTTTTATAGAATACGTAATTAAACTGGTTTCGTCATAATTTTGAGAAACAGAATGCAGTAAGTTACCTTAGGCTGTTCGAGTAATGCAAAGAGGGACACCACATCATTTACTTGGGGAGACGTTGCAGTGGGAGCCTCATAGGGTTTCATCGTGGGCCCATCACCGTTCTTTGTTAGTGATCTGCTATTTTATCTTATGAGCAGGCAGAATTAGACCCCTTTGCGGATGGTACAAGCATTATTCTTAAGCCAACCAAGGAAGAATCAACAAAGTTAGTAGTAAATCAATAGAGATAATTGTAAATGACGTTTTAGTCAAAGTTACTGAATGGTTTCACAAAAATGGTCTAGGTTTTAACTTCGAAAGAATGCAGCGCACGTAGTTTTGTACCGTCGGAAATTTGCCACCTCTCATTAACGTAATATATCAACAAGTGATAATAAATGGGATAGAAAGGTGCGAATTCTTAGTTGTGAATATTGATAAAAATTTAAACTGTAAAAGCCATAGAAGACTTTGAGGATACAGAAGTCAGTGTGTTAAAATATTCATTGATGTCTTATGGGATAATATTCGGGGTAACTCCTCGCTTAGGCAAAACTTATTCATTGCACGAAAGAAAGCAAGTAGAATTATGTTTGTAGTTTACACATGTATATCTTGCAGGTGTCTCTTCGACCATCCGGGAATAGTAACATCCACTAAGTACATAGATTCATCTATGAAATTTGTCATCAGCTCTCCCCGTACATTAAAGAGTAACAGAGATACACACAAGTACAAGACTAGATGGATAAATGATCTGCATGACCCTTTAAAGAGTCTAACTTTGGCACAGAAAGAGCTGAAATATGCGGCTATAAGACTTTCTTCCATAACTTGCTATTCATAACGAAAAATAATCCCTTTAGACCACTTTCTGTCGCTGTTGATATTACCCCGTTCTCATCTGACGATAAAACCTTCTTTCTTTCCAATTCGTTGAAGTGAAATGGAAAGAAGACGAGGAATTCTGGTGAGATGAGTATAGGGTAATATCAAAAGAGGCAGAAAATTGTATAAGGGGAATAGGATTCGTTATGAGCAGGAAGGTAGGCAGAGAGTGAGTTGGTGTGAACAGTTCAGTGATATGGTAGTTCGGACCAGAATCGGTGGCAAACCAACATCGACAACGATAGTTCAGGTGTACATGCCGACGACACAAAGTTCAATACGTAAAAGGGAGAAGAAAATATAATAGTCATGGGGGATTGAAATGCGATTGTAGGGGAAGAAAGAAGGGTTACGGGAGAATATGTGCTTGGTATCAGGAGTGAGAGTTGACTTTTGCAATAAAAATCAGGTATCAATAGGAATACTCTGTTCAAGTAGAGATATACTTGTAAAAGGTCAGAAAATAAGCGAAGATTTCAGTTAGATTACATCGTGGTCAGGCAGAGATTCCGAAACCAGATACAGGATTGCAAGGCGTACCCAGGAGCAGATACAGGCTCACATCACAATTTAATAATGATGAAGAGTAGGCGGTAGATACTGCGATGAGGAATAGCTCAGTGAGCAATTAAGTTGAAGAATGGGCATATCTTCAAAGGGCAGTCACAGAAATTGGGAAGAAAGCCAGGTACAAAGAAGGTAACTGCGAAGAAATTATGATTAAGAGAAGAAATACTTCAGTTGATCGATGAAAGAAGGAAGTGCATAAGTTGCTTAAGGGTGAAATAATGGGAAGTGCAGGGAAGCTAAGATAAAATGGCTGCAAAAAAAAAAAAAAAAAAAAAAACTGCACTGAAACTAAAAGCAAGGGCGGCAACATTAAGAGTTCAACGGGAATACCACTGCTAAGTACAATAGGGGAGAGAGCGGATAGGTGGAAAGAATACATTGTAGGCCTCCCTGAGGAGGAGGATTTGCCTGATGCCATGACATAAGAAGAATCAAGAGCTTATATGAAAGAGATAAGGAGCAGTTTTCTAAGTAACTTGTAATTCTTTTTTCCTGAATTTCCCTGGACATTTTCATTCTTTCTTCTTTCATCGATCAACTGAAGTATTTCATCTCTGTGACTGCCCTGTTAAAAGATTTCCAGTCATCTTCAGCTGTATTACTTACGGAGCTATCCGTTATCGCAATGCCTATAGCCTTAGGGACCTTCAAAAGCCTCTCTTCATTTCTTAGTACTCCTGTATCCCGCTTCTTTGCTCACTGATTCTTCCTGACTAGTCTCTTAAGCTTTCATCACTACTAAATTATGGCGTGAGTCTATATCTGCTCCTGCATACGCCTTACAATCCAATATCTGATTTCGGAATCTCTGCTGGACCATGATGAAATCTTACTGTCCCGTATCTCCGGCCTTTTTCCAAGTACACCTCCTCTTCTTGTGATTCTTGAACAGGGTAATCACTACTATCAGTTGAATGTTATTGCGGAATTCAACTAATCTTTCTCCTCTCTCATTCTTGGTACCAAGCCCATGTTCTCCGGTAACCCTTTCTTCTACTCCTTTCCCTGCAACCGCATGCCAGCCCCCATTACTATTAGATTTTCTTCTCCCTTTACATACTGAATTACCCGTTCAATATTGTCATATATTTCTCTGTCTCTTCATCTTCGGCTTGCGACGTCGACATGTATACTCGAACCATCATTGTCGGTACTGCTTTGCTGCCGATTTTTATGAGAACAGAACAATCCTATCACTGGAGAGTTCTCACTAAATCAATCTCTGCCCTACCTTTCTACCATTTTATGCAGCTATTGATATTACCTATACTTATCTGACCAAAAATCCTTGTCCTCCCTCCATTTCACTTCCCTGCCCCGTACTACTTCTAGACTGAGCCATAGTATTTCCCTTCACAGACTTTGTAGCTTCCCTAGCATTTTCAAATTTCTGGCATTCCACGCCTCGATTCGTAGAGCGTTGTCCTTTCGTTGGTTATTCAATTACTTCTCATGGTCACCTTCCCCTTGACAGTTCCTTCCCGGATATCCGAATGAGAGACCACTCCAGAATCTATTGTCCATGGACGGGTCATCAAGACACTTTTTGAATCACAGATCATATGTTCTGTGCACGGATATTGCGTCTTTATAGCAGTGTTTTCCATTGCCTTCTGCATCCTCATGTCGTTGATCATTGCAGATTATTCCACCTTTAGGAGCAGTTTCCCACCCTAAGGACAAGAGAATGCCATGAACCTCTATCCGCTCCTCCGTCTTTGGCAGAATGAGGTGACTGCTTATGCTGGAATTCTTCTGCCGCCTTTGCCGATTACTTTTATTCAAAATTTAGGCAGTTAGGGGTTAGAACCCAGGACCGAGAACTTTTACATTAATAATCAAAGACATTACCCCATTTTTTTCTTAATCTGATTTCGTTCGTTGCTGTTCGTTACATTTGTTCGGGGCGGACGTCTCATGGCACCTGTTCAAGTTCATCGTTGATCCTTTCACTCAGGTTTTTTTATTACAGAGGTCAGCTAACCATCTGACCGAATGGCAGAATGAGTGTGACTTCTAGATCACGAGTGCAGATGCGCGCAGTTTACTAGCATCAAACATAGATCTTAATTTGAGGAAGAAGTTTCTGAGTATGTACATGTGGAGCACAGCATTTTATGGTAGACAAACATGAACTGTGGGAAAACCGGAAAAGAAGAGACTGGAAGCATTTAAGATTTGGAGCTACAGAAGAATGTTGAAAATTATGTAGGCTGATAAGCTGAAATGAGGAGGTTTTGCGCAGAATTGGTAGGAAATGATTATACGGAAAATACTGACAAGAAGAAGGGACAGGATACTAGGAAATCAGTTAAGACATCGGGGAATTACTTTCATGGTACTAGAAGGAACTGTGGAGGCTAAAAATTGTAGAGGAATACGTAAAGGAAATAAGTGACTTCGTAGGGTGCAATTGCTGCTCTGAAATGAAAAGGTTGGCACAATAGAGGAATTCGCGACCGGCCGCATCAAATCAGTCACAAGACCGAAACAAAAGACTGTTAGTCAATGTACCCATGGAAATGAAATGTCTGACACATAGCAGAAGTGTTTCCAAATGTAGATTGAACAGCTTTCTCATTAACAACTCATTGTACACAGTAGAGGAATTTTTGAGTAGCGATAATTAGTCACAAGAAACCGTAAATGGCCTGCATGTAGGCATGTAAATATTACTTTACATTTTTCTAATGTTATATGTAAGTGCGTTTTATGTTGACACGTTCCGCAACATTACTTTTATTGTGAATTTAATCTATCGAACAAGTAATTAACAAACAGATGAATACATATTTTAACAGGTTTTGTTTGTGAGAAAATATTCCGGTGCTAACTTCCACTCATCATAATTTATGGGTGTGATAGTGAATATAGTTGCTTTATTTTTTGAAATAGGAGTCGAAGTATTAATCTCACGCCATTCTTCTGTTTCTAGTTGATGTAACCATTCTATCATTGAGAGGTCATACAGGTAAAAGCTCTTTCAATATGTAGCAAATGAAATATCCATTGAGCGTTTCGAGTCACTGTCCATTCTCTTTTGTCGTCAAGATATGGTCATCTCCAGTACGCTTAAGTAACTGAAGACCGTGGTATCTCTTTTGTCGCATAATATGTTCAAACTACATGTTAACGATTTAATTATTGGTAAGACTCAATGGTTATACCTCGCTTTTTTGAGCAATTTGATGATCTGCACGAAATGACATCACAATACTCAGACTGCACGATGGATCCACACCAGTCAAAAATCATGTGTTCTTATAGTGGCTCATTCTGATTTCTACTTCGTGAAATATGATAGGCGATCAAAGGGTTTCCGTTTGAGGACGTTGCAGTGGCGTACATGCAACGTAGCGCGACTCATATGCGAGTATATTAGCACCGACATGTAGGCTAAGGATTAGCGTGGAATTGGTGTCTGTCTTAGGTGCGTGGGGTAAATTCAGGAACATGAACCATATCGACGTTATTATCAAATGCTTCCAAACAGGACCCACGTGTTGTTAATCTATTCTTGGCTGGTAACGGACGAACACCGGTAGACATCCATTGGAGAGTAGAGAGTGTGTATGAGGCAGTATGATTGTCAAGAACCATCGATGTGGAATGGTGCAACAAGTTCCGTGCTGCTATCTGGGATATAGGTTGAGCTCACGTCACTGAATTGGGAAGGACTGGCACATCCGCCCTATAGTCCTGATCTCCCCAGGCGATTATCACTCCTTCGATTCGCCGGCCGCGGTGGCCGTGCGGTTCTAGGCACTCCAGTCCGGAGCCGCGCTGTTGCTACGGTCGCAGGTTCGAATCCTGCCTCGGGCATGGGTGTATGTGATGTCCTTAGGTTAGTTAGGTTTAAGTAGTTCTAAGTTCTAGGGGACTGATGACCACAGCAGTTGAGTCCCATAGTGCTCAGAGCCATTTGAACCACTCCTTCGATTCCTCAAACAGGGGCCTGGAATATCGGAGGCGTCTTTTGGTAGAGGATGTACAGGTGGCAGTTACGGACTTCTTCACGCAGCAGGACATGGATTTTTATCAAACGAGTATCTTTAACCTTGTGACTCGGTGGGATGATAGCCGCAATGCTCACGGTGATTTTGCCTGATTGGCATGCCGATTCCGGACTCTGTAGCCTTAGAATGGAAACCTTTTAATTGCCGCTTGTAACTCTGATCTAAAATTTCCGTTTTACTACTTACTGGCTTATACAGTGACAGAAATGAGAAGCGAGCTGGAGTGACAATTGTTAAAAGAAAAAAGTTTTCGTTGCGACGATAGCTTTTCAAGAAATTTCAATCACCAACTTTCTTCTTCGAATTCCAATTTATTTTGCTGATTCCCAACTATATGGGGTGAAATCACAATAAAATTAGAGAAAACCAGACCCTGCACGGAGATAACTAAGTGTTCATTAATTACATGTTGTACTCTAGAGTGAAAAGGCCGAAAAATAGAGTGAAAATGGTTTTACGATCCCTCCGTCAAACACTTGTGTGAATTTAAGTAGTGGTGTAGATTCAGATGTAATTCTCGGGAAAGTCGTCGACTTCACTCCGCGACATACATACACTAACTGCTGCACACTACGTCTTTATATATTTCGTCTGACACTTTTTGCCGTACAAAAAATTAAACTAATTCCAATCCTCTGGTTTGAGAAAAAGTTTTCCTTGATTGCAAGGCAATTTCCTAAACTGTAATCCACTCCCAAATCAACACATCACCTGGAAACGTCCTACAGTGAGGCTTTGCGTGTAAGACCCAATCTCTTCGATGAAACGGATCTCAAACAGCTGACCGTATCCTTTGATAGGTAATAAAGAAGAAAATAGAAACATTCTGGCTCAAATAAAAAAAATCAAATGTGTGTGAAATCTTATGGGACTTAACTGATAAGGTCATCAGTCCCTAAGCCTACACACTACTTAACCTAAATTATCCAAAGGACAAACACACACACCCATGCCCGAGGGAGGACTCGAACCTCCGCCGGGACCAGGACCTCAGTCCAGGACTCCAGCGCCTAAGACCGCTCGGCTAATCCCGTGCGGCTCTGGCTCAAATATTTCATTAAACTCATTCTGTCGAACTTATTTTCTTGTTACCATGCTTTCGGCTTATTTGATTCTGTCTTTTTTTCTGTGTTCCAAGAGATAACGGAAAACCGTTATCAGGTTATTCGACAAATTTCAATTCTCCTCATTAAATTTTGTTTTTAGTAGATCACGGTACTTATGTTTGCAATTCTTTACGGGAGTCTGCTATAATCAGTTCAGCTTGGTTCCTTGTTGTTACGAGTCAGTACTCACTGTACAATATACAAGTATTAGCTATGCGAGCCCGTATCTATTTTATCGCGCTGAGTTTATGAAAGTTCTTGTGTTAGTGACTATTTCTGCCCAAATTCACAATTCTAACAGTTTACAGGTTTTTTTTCCCCAGGCATCAGAATTAAAGAGCTCCGTAGCTTGAAGATACCAGGCCTTGATTATCACTACTTAAGACAGCAGTCTTTGCTTTCAAATCACACACACGGCTTTCAGCTGTAACACAAGGAGAAAATCTAAGAGGATACCTCCATCCAGAAGAGGTGTCAAGCAACTGATGATGATGAGGACGGTGATGATGATGACGATGATGATGATGATAATGATGACGAAGATATTAATTTTAAGTATTTTGTAGGTCCATCCATTGCGTTCTGTAATTGTTCTTAAGGAGTATATTATTTTCAACAACGACAAATAAAATGACATGGTTTACGGTAAGCAAATCGTCATCAAATACATAACGAGCTTCAGAATTGAACGCTGATGGAGTGCTTTAATGAGCTGAGACATTTCGTATTGATAAAATTAATCAGAAGACTGAATGGTACCAAAAAGCAACAAACCCACTGGTTTTGGAAATTTCTGCAATACATACGCTCGCCAGCTACCAATTAACTTCTTAATACCAATAAAATAATGCACATTAGCCCTCAACTCGTGAGGTGACTTTTCTATAACGTATACCACGACATGGGTATACGTTACATGGCTACTATCTTTAAACCGAGATCATCAGAAATTTTTAAGTTATGCTATATAACATTTATTTTTAACATTATTTAAGTGTTGTTTAAATGCTTCTAGTTTTTTTTATTGCACTAAACAAAGACTGTAGTATTTTACTATTTATCACACTAAAGTACATAATTTTGTGTGGATCTTTTACATAGTATACATGAATATACTGTTAGAGTACTCAATTGTGCATTCTGAAAAATTATGCAATCTATGTAGCTAATAAATTTCCAGGTGAAACTAAATTCCAGAGTTTAAATTTTGCGAATCAAAATTCCACCCGATAGGTAACGAAAGAAAGACTGTCAAATTGACAGTCATTGCTGGAAACTACATTTTTCTTATCGCCACTCGGAACACATTCGATTTTAACAGACGCTGTAAGTTTTTCATTGAAGAAACAGACAGATCCCCATCAAAACGTCCCTGAAGTTCGTCCTCTGAATGATACTCTTTTTCGATAGCAGAATTGTAATCAATGGCTAATGTAAAATCGTTGTCTTTTTCTTTTATTTCCTGATCTATATCACTGACACATTCCTCCATAGACCGACTAACAATTTCTTCAGAGTCGGGAAAGTTAAAAATGACAGGTACGCAGCCCACGAGGCGCAGTCTAGGAAATTGCTACACCTATCAGTAACACGTGTCGATAACAAACACAGAAGACGATAACGCAACCGACAACAAACATCGTAAGCTTTTCAATTTAAGGAGGGTAGGGGGTGTATAGAAGCATTCCACAACAACTGGCCTTTGAGAGCGAGTTCGAAAATTTTCACGCGGTCTGGGAGACGACACCTCATGAGTTAAGGGTTAACGTTACTGTGTCTACCAATAAATCCTATCTACTGGTATATAAAGAGGGGTACCATTATGTTTCCCCCAAAGCCAGTGAGAGATAATTTACAACTTACAGCAGCAAATCATTTTCATGTTAAGAGAGGCATGCATTTTTTATGCTGTATTACTGAGTAAAAAGACAGAACAAAAGGAAATCATGCATATCCTTGGTAATTAATTCTCAGTTGTGTGAGCTCCTTACATGATTTCCTTTGTCAGAATGAGAATTTTCACTATCGAACCAAAGAACAGCATAGATTAATTTGAACACTCGAAGAGGTCAGTCAGGAAAACGCTGTAACCATAATAGTTGTTCTTTTTGTCTTAAGTTCTAAGACTAGTTTGGTGCAGTTCCCCATGCTAGTCTATCCTCAAACACAATCTTCATATGTGCATAGTTGATGTAATCGACATATATTTGAAAATTTGAAACTACTTACTATAGTCAAGCGCTCTTCTCCCTTTGCTGTTTCACCCCCCACCGAACATTCTCCTACACCACACTGATTATTCCTCGATGATTCATAATGTGGCCTGTTAATTAATCCTTGCGTTTGGTCAAGCTGCGTCATAAATTTATTTTGCCCGTATTTGGTTCAGTTCCTCCTCACTAGTTATTCTGTCTAACTGTCTAATCTTAAGATTTAGTCTATTCGTCTTTATCAGCATTTCAAATGCTTGTGTTCTCTGTTTATCGTCCACTTCTCACTTCTATACAAGGCTACACTCCACACAAATACCTACAAAAAAAAAAAAATACCTTACACATCAGTTTATACTCTATGCTAACAAACTTCTATTTTTCACAACAAACGAATTTGTTGCTATAGATAGTCTGTATTATATATCCTCTTTAATTCGGCCATCTTTAGTTATTTTGCTGCCGAAATAGCAAATACCTTTAGATTACACATGGAACTTTTCCGGTTATCGTGCTGCACCATATTTCTTTGGCTATGGTTGCATCGCCAATGGTTGCATTTGTCTTCTTCTGGGTGTAATTGATCAACAGATCCATAAGGACATTATTGTAAACTTGGCCAACAAAGTGGTATCATCAGTGATAGTTCTATATAGTACGACGCTGAAAAATACTCAGAAAACTTCAATGTTAACTGACTCTGCACATGTCAGTCAATGCAATTATACTTTAAGTCTCTCATTTTCTAATCTAATTTTCACAGGATTGCATGATTTAATTCGATTTCATCCCATTAAGCATGTTTCACTTTCGTCGGTGTCCACCTTATTCTGTCTTCTGAGCATAGTATCCACTCAGGTTAGCTGTTCTTGCAAATTTTACCATCTCTGACACAATTGCAATAAAGTAGGGAAACCTTGTTTTATTTATTATCCCTGAACTTTAATTTCCCTTTCAGATTTCCTCTTCTCTTTCTGTACTACTTGCTCAACATACAGACTGGATACTAACGTGGATAGGCACGAACTCCCTGTCACTTAATTCCTACCCGTCGCCTCCTTCTCATGTTCTTTGACTTTTACTACTGAAGCGTGGTTTCTGTACAGACTGTAGATAACGTGTCTGCTACAATCAACGTTTCAAGTGATCTATTCCAGTAAACATGATCAAAAACTTACTCTAAATCTACAAATGCTGTAAACGTAGGTTGGTGTTTCATCAGGGACTACTTTGGTAGATAAGTCAGAGGGTCAATATTGTCTCGCGTGTTTCTGCAACTCTACAACACTGAAACTGATCTGCCCTAGGTCGGCTTCCATCCATTTCTCGATTCTTTATATTAGTTTGTAACTATTTGCTATAATAAAGCGTAAAAGGTTGTTTTGGGTCATTAATCTTCTAACTCCTTTGACTGACTCTCCTCCACGGACTTCCCACTCTTGTGTTAGCACTTGCACCGAACTTAATCACTGATTGTGTTTCCCGCCATGTGTGAGGGTCCAGTGAGAGATTTCGCTTCATACTATGCACTCCACATACATAACTGTCATGTGTTTCCTTTTTCGTGACAATTCGCGGTCGCACTCTACAGGGGTAATGAAGATGCTCCTGAAGCAGTTTCGTTGGGAAGTTTTTGATCACTCACAATATAGTCCGTATTTGGCTCCCATTGAGTTTCATCTCCACTTATGTGAACCGCTGGCTACGAAGACTACGTTTCAGCACAGCTCGTTGAGCTGTAGACCAGCATAAAGAATTGGCGGAAAGCACAGGCGGCTTCTATGGGGAGTGTATTGGAAAGTTGGTACAACACCACGACAGCTGTTTAAGTCGGAGAGAGGATTATGGACAGAAGTAGCTGGAAGGTGTAGAAGATTGTTGCAAACATTGTTGATGTTCACAGTGGTTTCCATTTCACGACCGATCGGTTCTTACTTTCGAAATAGCCACTAATTCTTGGCCGATTTTGCTTTTCTAACAGTATATCTAATTTCACTTCCACAGACGGAATAGCAACTTTAAGGGAACCTAACTATTGATATACTTTCACGCTGAATCTTAATTCCATTCATAATTTTTTTTAATTTCCTCTATTGTTTCTTCGACCAGTTTGAGAAACTGAGGAGTAAGGCTTGATCCCAGGCTTACACCCATATTCATCCAACCAGTTCTCTACTGAAGGTCCATTTTTATTGAATTCTCATGCTTTCTGAATATAATATATATTCATTCTTCTTGGCAGTTTAGATCTGTGTTCTGGACAGCGATTCGAAACGGTAGCCTTGCGTTTCACGTAAAATGATTATACCGGTTAAGTTATCCCGCTAATCTCACGATCTGTCCTCACAGCTTCACTTTCCAAACCTCTCCCCTGCATTCGTTTTTACCGAGAGCGGTAATTGTGAAGTGTTTACCTGAGAGCTTGTATTCTGAAAGTACGAGGGAAGTGCTAGTGGGGGTAAATCTGTAAGGGTGCTAGTAGAATTAAAGATGTGAGGTGAGCAGTTGAGTCGTGCTGGGGTGGCTCGTTATTTAAGAACCATTTCCGCAGAAGGTAAGGTTCCGGTTTCGAATCCCGGCCCGATACATAGTATCATTGTACCATGGAATTTGAAAACAGAATACATTCCTCTGCAGAGTGGAAGATTGACTTATATTAAGGATTACTCGTCTTTATTTGGAGATATTGCGAACGGTTGTGGTGCATTGAATTCGTTGCATCTCGCCTGATAAACATAATTAAGCAACGTGAGGCCGGTCAGTACTTAAATGGGTGATCGCCGGGGAAACCTGGGTGCCGATGGCTAAGGGAAACGTAAATCATCGATGTGGCGCTCAATTAAAAGACTTGCAGCAGGTTATTGCGCCATACGAAATCATTTATTATTATTATTGTTATTACTAACGAATTCCCCTAATGAATGGAAGACGTTGAGCAAATAACACAATCAACTTTTCTTTCGGTTCTTCTTGTTCTTCCAATAGCCATTCATTCTTTCTGAGAGGGCTTCTTTACGTGCTTTCGACCTCTTCGGTCTCTACTGTTTTTATTTCGGTTGCTCTGATGTAACCTCCCGATTGTCTACTTTGCGCCTGAAGGTGCCTCTTTCTAAAATTTCGTTAGGTCTTATGTTTCCGTTGTTGAGGTCCTTTCGAATTTCGTTCAGCCAGTATGTTGAATTCTGAAGTGATGTTGCTTAGTACATAAACCTTTTTGTAAATCGCTATTCTGGTAGTCTGCTGAGTTGTCCAAAGAATTTCATTCGCTTTTCATTCGCCTCTTCTTAATGTCAGTTTCGGTGTTTGAAAACTTTTCTGTTGTTTTGGATCGCTGTAACACTTAGTCGTCTTGGGTGATCTTCGTCGTCTTTCTGGTGATCTTCGTCTTTCTTTTTTTGATTTTTTCAAGTTCGTGTTTTTGTTAAGAGTCAGCGTTTCGCTTGCGCAGAGGATTGTTGGTTTTATGACTGTGTTGTAGTGCCGAATTTCTGCCTGTCTTGGCGTGGGTTTTTTATTGCAGAGGTTTTGGACTAGCCCTAGCGTAGCCCTAGCGTCTGTCTTGGCATGTGTTTCTTATTGCAGAGGTTTTGGACTAAGCCTAGCGTTTTTTCTTTTTTTGACATTTTGTAGGCAATTTTGTTGTCAGATATTTTTCAAGGCCTGTCGCTTCAATGAATTCTCTGAAGTTTCTAAAGTAAGCGACCCTACTGATTTTGCCTATATTGTTTTCAGGCTACTGATTTATGTCTTTGAAGAATTCAGTTTTCTCAAGTGAGATTTGTAACCCTACTTTTTCTGAAGATTTTTTAAGCGTCACCAGCTTTTTCACGGTAGTCTCTTCGTCCTCTGCAAGCGTCGTCAGGTCGTCCACAGATGCGAGGTGTTGTATGTAGAGGTCGTTTTTGGGAAAACTCTGTAGGATTGACTTCCAGATATCACTTCTCTTGAGTTCTTTCTCCTCTTCTTCCATAACCTTGTGTAGGACGACATTGAAAGAATAGGAGAGATTCCATATCCTTATCTAACACCTGTCTGAATGTCAAAGGGCTCTGAGATTTCCTCCATAGATTTTACTTTAGGTTTCGTGTCTATTAGTGGTTCTTCATGAGATCTCGTGTTTCTAAAATTTGGAAGAGGGCCTCTCTATCGAATCATATGCAGTTTTGAAATGTACATAACAGAGATTCTTGGCTCAGAGCTCGCACTCTGAGTACGGTTTTGAGGTTAAAATTTTTTTTCTGGGCTTGACCTGTTCGCGTTGAATCCTGCCTGATATTCTGATAACTGCTTTTGTGCTCTATCCAAGAGATAAACTGATAAAACTTTGTAGGTGACTAGAAAGAGAGAGGTCCCAGTATTCAAATGGCTCTGAGCGCTATGGGACTTAAGTTCTGAGGTCATCAGTCCCCTAGAACTTAGAACTACTTAAACCTAACTAACCTAAGGACATCACATACATCCACGCCCGAGGCAGGATTCGAACCTGCGACCGTAGCGGTCGGGCGGTACCAGACTGTAGCGCCTAGAACTGCTCGGCCAACCACAGGTCCCAGTATAATTGTTTATATGTGATTTGTCGCCTTTCTTATGCAGTGAATGGTTTATAGCAACCTTCCGTCATCCGAGATTTTTTCGGTTTGCCATATATTTCGGATTGTTTGTGTAATTCCTTTGAGTGAGTTTGCACCTAAATTTTTCAAGAGTTCAGCTACAATTTCGGCCTCCCCTTATGCTTTGTTGTTTTAAGTTCCTTCTTGTGTTCTCCTTGCGTTGGTGGTGACGAATTTTCTGTTGCGATTTCTGGATGTATTTTCGGGAATCTCTCTTCGGGTTCCGAACAGTTTAAAAGCTGTGTAGAATATGTGGCTTGTTGCTGGTAGTTTTCATTATTTGTTGTGACTAATTTACCACCTTGTTTTCGAAAACAGAGGTTCTGTCGTGAGTACCCTTTGATTTGGTTAGCAAAGGACTTGTAGAAAGCCTCTGAGTTGTCAGTTTTGAAGTTGTCTTCAGTTGCCTCCGCTGGTCATTGACATATTCTTGTTTAATTTGTCTTAAAATCTTCGATGTTTATTTGCGAGCTTGGAGGAATTTCTTCTGTGTTTCTCTTGATTTGTCGCTATTGTAATTTTGGAGTGAAAAATTTTTTTTCTTCTAGTGTATTTTTACGTTCTTGATTCCACCCAATGTGTTTGCTGTTTCAATGACCTTAGCTTAAAATTTCTCCCGTTCTTCTGCAGGATGTTATTCCAATTTTTGTGACATTTTAGAGTCTTTGATTTTGTTGGGATCAAATTTTGGGATCATCGGTGTTTTGCTGTTGGATTTCCTTTTGGGTTTAATTTAATTTTGATCCCGATTATATAATGATGTTTGCACTTCTGCGTACTTGCACATTGTGTATTTCGTTTTGGTAATCGTACGATATTGCCACATGATTAATCTGAAATTGTGCTAGACGATGGATGGGTGACAGCCATGGTTTTTGTTTTTTGGGCCTTTACCTAAGTGAGAATCACTCAACTTTTAGATTGTTTTGTTGGCGTAACTCAACGAGTCGTGTGCCATTCGTGTAGGTTCACCTGTGTCTAGTCCTCTTCGGTATTTGCGCTCCCTGCCAATTTGCGGATTAAAATCATGAAGTACAATTTTCATACCATGTTTTGGAATTTTGGCCGTCTTGGTTGGAAGTTCTTCCCAGAGCCTTCGGAGCTTTTTTTATCGTCACCATTTGCTGGTGCATGTAAATTAATAAAGGGGTAGCTTTGTTTGTGTGTTTAGTTTCTGTGGTCAGTTGTGGGATGTTATGGATTTCGCATCTTTTTCTAAATCCAAGAAATTTTTTCTACATTGAAGACCTTCCCAAATAGAACAGCTCTTTGACAGTTTTCTTGTTTATTCCAATTTTGAAGATTCTATAATTATTGTTGTTTATCGTTTCTAGTCTGAGAAGCATGTTACTTGTAGAGCGAGAATCTGGATTTCTGCTTCGTGAGTTCTGCCGTGAGATTGTTGTGCAGTTTTTATTCTCAAACGAGTGTCTGTATGTTGAAAGTGCCAATGTAGGTGTGTACTTCTCGTGGAAGTTTGGAAGTTTACCAGAGCACTCAGACTTGCTCTCTCGTATAAGCCCTAGCTCCACAGAATGCTTGATTGTGACTTTGGAGTGTGTGGACCGACCAGCTGGTATAATTCTGTATTTAGTATTATTATTATTATTATTTAAAGATATTTCCTGAAGCGTTTTTTGTGTGAAAAGTTAGCTATTTCATCCCGTACAAAAATAGTACCAGGTGTGTTTGAATAGCTCGGTTAATGGTCTCGGAAAATAAAGGAAACAAGAGTTTACATCAAAATACCAATACTGGCCTGCAGAATAATCATTGTTAGGTACAACACACTTATGCAATCGGTTTAAAGGCTGTTAGAAGCTGTCAGCAAACACTTCTTGTAGACATCTTCAACTTTTATAGACCTGTCTTCCTCAGTTGCGTGTAATAACATTGCTTTAAAACAAGCGTTCAGTGCATAGTGTTGTGGAATGGGGAAAAAAACCGCAAATTGGCGTTCATAAGAAGAAGAACAACACCAAAAATGCAACAGGAGCGTAATATGTAGGAAATTGTCCACGCAACCTGCCACTGATGATGCCTTGCAGAAAATAAAGGCGAAACGCGTACGGCACTAAAATTGTGTTTTATTCAGTTGCTGTCAGACGGTCCATAAGTAAAAATTATTAATATACCGTAACTTCTTGTAGAATCGCTCGAAGTACTATGGCTATGCATTGTGGGATATCCGAATCATTATCTGACGTCACCAGTACGATCTGGAGACCAAACACTCAGGGGTAAGGTGTTCATAGCCTTCCCCGACTCCGTCATGTAGAAATTCATGAACGATCAACATCGTCTTTGTCAGCCGACATCTTTTGGGAGGCGAAGAAGAGGTATGGACACCATGAAATTGACTGTGGCTTGTCTCCGGACAGTACTGGTAGAATCAGGTAATGTTGCGGATGTCAACCAATGCATAACCACGGTGCTTCGAGCGATTCCACAAGGAGCGTTTGCTGACAGTTTCTAAGAGCTTTACAACCGATGTCAAAAGTGTCTTGTAGCTGACGGCGATTACTTTTATTTTTTGAGATCATCGAACGAATTTGTCAGACACACCTTGTAGTAAAGCATCAAATATCGAATAGTGTAGCATCTGTACTGACCAACAGCACGAGTATATTGAGCCGTGGCCGCCTCGCTCTGACGCCGTTTTTTTTCTTTTTGGCATTTTCTCACCATCGAGTGGCGCCTTATTGCTCCCTCAGATACTACCTGAACAAGTTGCTCACTTACCTCTGTCAGTGGCAGCAACAGCGTTTATCGATACTAGTACTGCTGTACCATCTTTGGCGTGACCGCTATATTTTCCATGGTGGCGTGCACGCGTGGTCGGAGTTGTAAGGCACTAGCCGCGAGAGCTGCGAAGTCCGTTGTCCACCGAACCTGGATACTGGAATTGAGTAATCAGTTAACCTGTTACGAAACCTGAAATGCTGTGACATCTCTTCACTCATTGTTGGTTGTTGCTTCCTGGGCCGTTCCCGCAAGCAGCAACATATGGTGTGCTGGAGATGGCAAATCTTGCAGCCACCTTCCTGTGTGGTGTTTAACTATTGAAATGATCGTAAATTATTGGAGAAGTGCACCAGCGGTGTCTTCTGCCTTGTAGCCGTTAACATTCCGGATACCTGCCCTGGTCATCAGCTTAGTTTTCCGGCGGTGCGTTTCCCTCACCATGTTGATGCTGTATGGCACGGCGTGTAGTTACACAGCTTAATGTTGTTCGCCTTTTGTTTTTGGGAGTGATTATTGTGCCTTGACTGTGTTTAGATGCCACTTATCAAGGCATAGTGTTGCTACAATCTTCATCCTCGCTGATATTTTCGGTTGTCGTGCCATTGGTTGGGTGGAAGAGAATTGGTTAGGTTGTTGGTTGGCTATTCTGCCGTCCCTAGGTCGTGCTGCCACCCAGTTACTTAGTGTTGCGCTTGGTTGCCTGTCTCACCTAACCTGTTGTTAGAGTTTCCTCCCCATGCCGACCCTTGGAACACTTCTGAGCACCACTTTTCTGTTGTCTGGGATTGTGTTTTTCTTTTGTCTCTAGTACTGCGCGAGGCCTTCAGCCGTGTATTAATTTAGTTTGTTTTAATGTTCAGTATGTGGCCGTCAGCCGAATCTTATCTGAATTATTTTCAGATACGGCCTTCAGCTGTCAAAGAAAAAAATCATTTCAAATTTCAAACTTTTCCTCTCCATCTTAATTTGTTATCCAGGTCCTAAGCCTTGAGTTGTGCTGTGTTCAGTATATTGGCCTTCAGCCGAAGCTTATGTGAAATATTTTAAGATTAGGTCTTCAGCCTACTTAAATTAAAATTTGACTGGTCTTTGTCTAAAACCTTTTAAAATTTCCTTACTTGAGCTCTTGTTATCCAGGCCTTAAGCCCTCAGTTCTTCTATTTTGTAACTAACGCAATTTCAATAACTGAGTTCTGACCTTCAGCCGTATTGTTTCTTAATTCTCTTAAGGGCATGTTTTGTTAAGTTTTTTTGGCAAATAAAGTTTGTATGTTTGTGCAAGTAGCAGCAACTGATTTGGGCCCCTTTCCATAACGTAATCCGCTCTGTCCTGCAAAACCAGATTTCAGATATGTACCAGTGAAATGTTGGACAAAGAACTGCAATGAATGCCGAGAATTTTTGTGCATTTTAATTCAAAACTGGAACTTTAGTGGAGACGCTAGAGACGACTATCTGTTTTCCTTGCACACCCGCTGGTGTTGGCATAATGAGCGCGAGAGTGGAACGTGACGGGCAGCGGGCGGCCCGAGCACGCAGTCGCCCTGGGGCAGGTCGCGCCTGCCAAGTGGCCGCTATCACATCCGGCGTGACGCCGCGTCGTTCGCAGGCAGCGGCAGCGGCGGCGCCCGGGCTGATGGATTGCGCGCGGCGGTCTGCTGACACGCGCCGCTGACTCGCGCCGCCGGCCGCGTCGCTCCCGCTGACAGCCGAGCATCGCCGCTGAGGCGCCTGCTGCCGCCCCCCCCCCCCCTCCCCCCTCACCATCTTTCCAGCAGGGACTCCGCTGGCAGCTCCGCCGTCTGCGTTAGTCCACTATTAGAGCACACTACCAAGCAACAACATTAGGCCATCACTCCATATTCCAGTCTGCCTACCACATACTTGATGTTTTTTCCGGTTTTGTCAAAGTCTTTGAATAAGCACAGGGCACAATTAAGTTAAATTTGGGTGGACTGGAGACGCCTTAATTTGAGAAGCTACAGAATTACGTCACCAAAGAAAGAAATATACAAATGTACACAACGAGGTAATCAGAGTAATCAACAATTATGGTAAACACTGACCTATTTGGTTCATTAATATTGTATTTAATACCATTACTGTGACAACTACAAAATATTACAGAAGTCACGATACATTCAGATCGATTCACGAAAGCTTTGAAAACAGAAAAAACTAGAAATCGAGAACAAAAGAACAAAATAATGTGTAACACAAAGTGGAGAGAAGATGAAAGGGGAAGGAAAAAAGAAATAACAAGGAAGAGAAACTGAACATTATTGTTATCACAGCTGGTTAATACGAAAATAATTTAGAAATGCTAAGAAATATAGTAATATTAACAACACCAACGTCCATAATAATATTGATAATAAACATATCCACACGTTACCATGAACGGTAAGTGGGAGAGAATAGTGATACTACAAAGACACGTTTTGGGAAAGGAATGGATGCAATACAAACTAGAAATGACAGAATGAATTTTCGCTCATATCGTGTTCTGGTCTGACGTACAGCTATTATTTGCCAGGAAACTTCAGACCTAAGTTTGGAAGAAAATGATAAGTAATGAGGAGATTTGACAAAATATGGAAAATACCAGAAGTAATGTGATAACTCAGACTAAATTTCTTTGGAAAGTTATGCTGAATGAAGCCAGGGAAGCACATTTTTCTGTGTTTCTGTAAAAAGATGTCAACATTACGTGGGATTACTGAAATGAGAAATGGGAAAAGAGATGTAATTTTTTAACAGTGGAATACTAACTTCCGAAGGCTAACTACTCTGGCTCATGCCAGATTCCCCTGCGATTTGACGTGAGCTAACAAGGATCTCGAACCACAGCGGCAAGAATACCAATTTCCGTTTTCTCGTTAGTAACTTTCCTTTGGCGGATATGTTTACAATACGTTAAAGATCCAGTTGTTCTCAATTTATCATACACATATTTAAATGTACGACGTGTAGTGTGAGTACGCTGAGGATAGCTTTCAGCGTATAAGTCTCTGGCTCTCACTGAATTTCGCTCGCGCTCTCCGTAATCGAGAGGCATATCGACTTGTTCTTCGAAGGAATACATCGTTCCCATTCGCTTGATTCGACGTTACTAGTCTAACCGTTCCTATTTGCGTTGTATTGCGAAACCGTCGAATGGTGTTTATATGTCAATTGCACGTTAGATGGATACGCCGTATTCGGTGAATATTTATTGTTTGCACGATATACGACAGAGAATTGTCAGAGAATGTGCTTCGATAAGTGCCGAAGTTGTAAGTAATACCGCTCAATCCATGATAAGAAGATTGCAGCACAGTATTGATACCAACAGTCATCACTTCGAACACCTTCTTTAAACGGACGTTCATGCCACCTTTTTGACCTTCGTTGACCTTCAGAGACCTTACTGTTACACATCGGTGGATTCGTCTCGATAGCTGTTATCAGAAAATAAGTACCAAACTATAGCATACCATTTAAAAAAACAAAGTTGACCTTCATATCCCTGACGCGACCGCACCTAACAAAAAAAAAAAAAAAAAAAAAAAACAAACAAACAAAAAAACCAACGTCATACTATGGTCTCTGTCATCTCTGGGGTACACCACCTTGACGAAGCAGTGTCCGTACAGATCGAGAGGCTTGCGTATCCGCATGAAGCTGAGGGCTATGCCAAAGGTAGAGGACCTACTGCCAGAAAGGCCTCAGCCGATGGATCAGACGAAGAGTGTCCCACAACGTCCCATCTTTCCTACCCACTCCTGGTCCTAACCGATTCCCTTTCCCAACCCAAAGTGTGATACGATCTGTGCCAAGGGTTCCGTGGGATATGGGAAGATGTGTCGCAAACGGAGCCTCAGGGATTCCAGGCGACCTCCCTGAGTAAGTAGCCTTACACTTTACGGAGAATTCGTGGTGTGGACCCTGTAGATCCCCAAATTGCCAGTAGGCAGGGACACGATTAAGGAAAATAATGAAAAACAAACTTAGGGGCAAACTGAGACCTCAGGCACCCAAACATCGGGGTCAGGACCGATGGAAGGCATTCCCACTACTGAATCAGGGTCCAGACCTGAGCCAGAAGTGGGAACTGTAGCCAAGAAGTTAGACCAGATCAAGATTAAATCCTTATCTGGGTCCCAGAGGAGGAAACTACTGAGGGAACGGAGGAAATAGGAAGGGAAGGAATGGCTTCCTAGGGGAGGGAATTAAAGGGACTTGAAGCTAAGACCCCCAAGAAAAACATAGGTTGAGGGGGATATGGAGACCCCCACAACCTTGAAGATCGGCAGCAAGAGGGTAAGAGAGGAATTTAAGACTCTCTCCTCCCTTGATAAGTGAGCTCAGAAAAAACTGAGGAAAGAAATAGGGAAACAGACCAATAGTACTACAGTCTCGGTTTGTAAGATTGCAATTATCCCGGAAGGCTATCCACTGGTGGCAATCACCTCGCAGCAGAAGGAATCTGTACAGATGGCCCTCTTTGAAAAGATTGGGGGGGGGGGGGGGATGCTGGTCCAGGACCCAACTTTAAGAGGGTCTATCTAGATCGTGGTGCCCTCATTTTTGCTGTGAGGGGATGCACACGTTGGAATGGCTTAAGGACAAGGTGTCCACGATATTCCCATGGGAAGCTGGTCAAGTCAGCAGAGGAACTGCTTAAGACCGCAAAGATATCAATATGGGCACCAAAAATCCTTAAGGATGCTTTCCTAAGACTCTGCTCGAGAAAGTAGGGCTCAGAACCCAAAATTCTCGACAGAAGATTGGAGTGTGATCAACCAGAAGGTTGTACTGGAAGGGCGTACCCTCGTGGTGGAGGTCGGAGAGAAGTACCTGAAGGTGATATGAGAGCAGGACCTGAAATTGTTTTTAGAGTTCTCACAAGTCTCAAAGACCTCAAAGGTAGTGATGGCAGCAAGACAGAGGCTGGAGGTGCTGCAGATTAATCTGCAGCACAGTAAAGGGGTCTCTGCTACCCTGAGCTGCTGCCTGGGGAGGCCCTTATACAAGAACCCGACTTATATAAAGGGGGTTTATCAGGCCTCAGTGGCAGTAGAGGTAAGCTGATTTATGATAGAAATCTAAGAAACTCCAGAACATGCATCTGTATAAGAAACGGAATTTCCGTCATGCCAGTGATGGATTTCTGCTCCAGGGACCTGGTGACCATTAAAATACAGCAATGTGAGGAAGGAATCATGAGGGAAATTAATTTGGCCTCAGCATACCTTCCTTATGAAGACAGCTCTCCTCCTCCTTTGGAGGTAAGGAGACTGGCAGAGGCTTGCCATCGGCAAGGTGACCATCTGCTGGTGGAATGTGATGCCAGTACCCACAACCTAGTGAGGGGCAGCAAGGACACCAACAGTAGAGGTGAGTACCTTTTTGAATTTCTTTTAGCAAACAACTTGGAGGTCCTGAATTCATCCTACATTCAGGAATAGCAGAAGGGAAGAAGTAATTAAGATAACTTTTGGTTCCAAGATGATGGGTAGCTATTTCAAACAATGGCATGTGGTGTTAGAGCCATCCTCATTGGGCCACATGTACATTAAATTCAAGGTTGAAATGGGAATGGGAATCGGACAGACTGTGACCTATAGGAATTCCAGGAAAACAGACTGGGAGACATATAGGAGGGACCTTGACTTAGGCTTATCGGAAATTAAAACCTCGAAAAAGGAATCCACTTGAGTTTGAGGAAGTAGCTGACGCTGTTATCTCTGCCATAGTGAACTCATATCAGGACAACTGCACAATCACCAAGAAATGCACAAATAGGGGTGTGCCTTGGTGGAATAATAACTTAGAAATTCAAAGAAAACAGGTATGAAGACTGGTTAACATTGCAAGACGTAAAGGATAATGGACTATATGTCGTGAGACCCTTGTCAACTACAACCTTGCACTCAGACAAGCAAAGAAGACATCCTGGAAGGCATTCTGCGAGGAAGTGGAGAGCAAGGCTGCTGAAGCCAGACTTTACAGAATCCTCACTAGATTACCAATCAATCCAGGAGGTACGTTGAGGAAGGAGGATGGGGAATATGCAAAGACAGCATGTGAGACGCTGGAACTGCTCCTCAAAACTCACTTCCCTCAATATGCTTTGCCGGACAACACAGACCAGAATGTGATTCCGGAGAGACAATGGTTCTCAGGTGCTCGAAGAGAGGACTGGGAATCGGTCAAGGGGTGTGTGGACTTTAATAAAATCCAGTAGGTGGTGGGAACATTCCAACCATTCACGTCATCTGGCCCAGATGGAATTTTTCCAGCTCTCCTGCAACATACCAAGGCCAGGGATGTGAGACCAATCAGTCTATCCTCCTTCATTCTCAAAACTTTGGAAAAACTAGTTACAGTACACTTTGGGGAGAGGAGGCTAATTAGGCCCCCTCCACATTCAAAGCAGCATGCATATCAACCAGGTAAATCATGTGAGACAGCTCTCCACCAACTCGTTGGGAAGATGGAGAAAGCACTTCACTTCCAAGAAATAGCCGTCTGCATCTTCCTGGATATCGAGGGGGGTTCAATAAGACGACCTTTCATTGTATGGTAAGGACAGCAGAGGCGCATGATCTAGGGAGCACTATATGTAAGTGGACCAGGGCCATGCTTAGTGGAAGGAAGGTAGAGGCTATCATGATGAATGAAAGAATGGTAGTGGACCAGGGCCATGCGTAGTGGAAGGAAGGTAGAGGCTACCATGATGAATGAAATTTACACCACTAGAGGCTGCCCACAAGGAGGAGTTCTGTCCCATTTATTGTGGAATCTAGTGGTGAACGAACTCAATTTGGAACTAAATTCCAATCAATGCTGGCGCTCCGTTCCAAATGAGCTCTCCACACACCACGACCCGGAAATACTGGCGGTCGCTCCAAAGGTAGTACGACAGTGCTCTTATCGATAGCGCTGCTGCTGCCACTCACGGGCAGGCAGGCTAGCGACTTAGTAACGCCAGTAAATCGAATAAGAAACGGGACGGCAGTACCGCAAAGACAAGATGACAAGTAATAAACGGCACGAACACGACTCGCGCATGGCTCAACCATGTTAAACTGTGCAGGGTGTTCAGAAAGTGTCTGAAAGGCTTCTATTGGTTTTGCAGGGTAGGCTGTGCTGAGAAATGCTCTGATGGTAAAAAATCGCAACACCAAGAAACAGTCGTGCGACATAAACATAAGATGGTAGATGTGGTTCTACATCCGAAAGATTATGTTATTCAGATTTCGCGTCCATAGTATAATGGTGGCGCTAGTAAAGCCACTATGACGATGCAAATCAGGTTTGCTTTAAATACATCTTTTAACGGTTGTGAACATCAGTCATCTTTGAGACTGGATGTGGTGACTTGATGTTACTGAGCAACGCCTTTAAGGCGACAAAGACGTCATCATCAACACCTCACTGACTTCTAACGTTGTGGTGTAATAGTGCTACAAGAAGTTGGATGTTCCTTCTGCGATACTGTAGAAAGATTTGGCAAGAATATTCTTTCATTCTTTCTTTCTCGGGGCCTTTATCCCGCTCCAACGCGGGGTGGGCTTTGTTATGACGGATTTGGCAGTGTTAATTGCAGAGGGTGGCAGGACGCCACCCCAAACCCCCTGGGACAGAAGTAGTGTACCCCAGCTGTCTGCGTCAAGTGTAAGTCATGATATAGTGCGAACGTTTTCAAATGTCTGTGAGTTGTGTAACTGAGGCAGAACGTGGGGACCAGCCTGGTACTCACCTAGCGGGATGTGGAAAACCGCCTAAAACCACATCCAGGCTGGCCAGCATACCAGCCCTCGTCGTTAATCCGCCGGGTGGATTCGATCCGGGGCCAGCACGCCTACCCGAGTCCAGGAATCAGCGTATTAGCGCTCTCGGCTACCCTGGCGGGTTTTAGATTTGGCAAGAATATAGCCCCTGTATATCATTGCTGGCAGTGGTGGTCATGAGAACGTACAGCCGCAAAAAGTCCGGTCTCCGGATGGTCACGTGACACTACCGCGAGGGAAAACCATATTGTTTGCGTATGGCTCTGGTGCATCGTACTGCATCTGCATTGGGAACCTCAACATCAGTTCGCACCAGTGTGACATAACCAACTGTTACAAATGGGTTACTTTAAGGACTGTCTGAAGCCAGGTGTCCTGTAGCGTGCATTCCAGTGACCACAACCCAACGCCATTTGTAATTTCAGTGGTGTCAAGTGGCAGCTCACTGCAGGGAAGGGTGGATTATTATTTGTAAAAAAACTGGTTCTGTCTCGGTGCCAGTGATGTGGTGTGTTGATTAGTAGGAGACCAGTTGAGGACCTGCAACCGACCTGTCTGCTTGCTAGTGCAGTGGATGGGTTCCAGGAGGTGCCGTATTAAAACTCGGCCGAGCTTTTCAAATGATTTATTTTTTCCACTACAGAGTTTCATTGACCTCCATCCACATCACAGGCCCCGCAATGCTGAGGCGACTGCCCCAGCGTCCCATGCAACGCAGTACTGTGTTGTGCCGGCCTTGTTCACCAGCTGTAGAGTTCTGGTTACGTCAGGATGGCTGCGCCAGCAGCCGACTCAGCGGCTACCATCTCCATTGACTCTGCACTGCTCTGCCGGGATCCGTAGGCTGGCCCCACTGCTGCTTCTTCTTCGACTGGCATAGCTGGGAACGTGGTGGCAACGACCGCCCCTGCCATTCGGCGTCCGAACTTGCCGCCCTCGCCGCGAAAGTCTCTGGCGTTTGTCGGGAGCCGAGACGACTGCATGCGGCAGTGTGCCAAAGAGTGGCCCAACGCTTGCCGGCTGCGGACCCTGCGTCGGCCTCAGAGGGTCGAACCAACGACCCACTGTGGACTGGGACGCTGTAGCCTCACCTGTTGCCGCGTGTAGTCCGGCGGTGTGACATTTGCCACCGTCCAGGAGAGCTGCCACAATTAAATGAATCTCGTTAGGAAACAACACCTATATATACTCGGCTGCACGCCTCTGTTTCACTAACGCATCGCTCCGACTCATGTACGCCCCACACCCCAGTTGCGCCAGTGGCCCCATTCTTCCTGCACCTTGCGACATGCGAACCACTACGTTTATGCTTTCCAGCGGTTAAATGGCCCCTGTGGCCTCCATTCCACTTCGCAACCGCTGGTCAGCGTAACTTACTGCAATCCGGCCCGCACCTGACTGTAACTTGAGCTCTCCGAAATATTGTACCAAATCTAACTTCCCTATCTTAAACTGTGGTGCCGCTACACTAGATACACTGGACCTACACCTGCAGTTACGATCTGGTGTGCGATTTTGTATGATAGCAGAAGTGCTCTCGTGATTATCCCACACACCCTGACTGCAAATCTGTTCATCAGTCCGGTGATTTTAACTGTCGTGCTGCCATTCATAAATAACATTCCAGGGGGTATTTTTCAACAAGCTAACGCTTGTCTACATACCAGCGCCTCTACAACACTATGGATGCACGTTAGCATGCTTGCATGTAGCATTCTGTCGTTCACACCTGTTATTAATGTACCAGCATTTCACATTGTCCGCCCCCAGCAGCTGAGTGGTCAGCGTGACAGAATGTCTATCCTAAGGGCCCGGGTTCGATTCCCAGCTGGGTCAGAGATTTTCTTCGCTTAGGGATTGGGCGTTGTGTTGTCCTAATCATCATCATTTCATCCCCATCGACGCGCAGGTCGCCGAAGTGGCGTCAACTCGAAAGACCAGCACCCTGTAAACGATCTACCCGACATTTACATTTACATTTTACATTTGCAATGCCTTATCTCGCGCTTACATTAGCCTGTGAACTTGCAATTTTAATCATTTAAACATGTCACCTAGACAAATGTATTCCTGAAATTTCAATACTCTACGTCAATTTTTTTAATTACGATTTCTTTCCGGCAGTGTAATTGTTTAATACGAAATCGCTATGTTGCGACGTCCTAGAAACACTAGCAAAAACAGTACTCTTTGCTGAATATGAGATAATGTTACAAACAACGAAGGATGATTTGCAATTAGCTTTATGCGTTTGGAATTAATATCAGGTCAATATCAGAAAATAAAACCAAACTTATGGCTTTAAAAAATAACGCTAAAAGGGAAATCAAGTGAACAGGTATCTCCCACTTTCAGCTATTAGGATGAGATGTAAGTCATGAATATGACAATGATATCTCAATAAGTTAAGTAGTTTCAAATGATAGGTTGCACAATATATTGACCATTAGCCAATAACACTAAGAAAGACAGGAATGGCGACACCTATGTTCATTTACGAAACTGAGAACTGGACGAAAATTAAGAATGTCCAAAGAAGAATAAAGTCAGCTGAAACGAAATTTTTAAGAAAAGTGAAAGGGTAAACTCTGACAGATCAATTAAAGAATTCTAAAATAAGGAAGCAATTAAATGAAAGAAGTGAAAACGAGATAACAAAATGGAAGAAGCGTACTGAAAGAAGGGGGACAGAAAGAGTTGTCAGATATTTAATAAAATGTAGACCTGTAGGAAAGAGAAATATAAGAAGACCAAGGAAAACATGGCTTTTGTGAAGAGGGTACAGGCTATAGGCCCTCTTCTTTAAGAGAAGGAGAAGAAGAGAAATTGCAAGTTTTCCAAGTTAATTAGGGTTGAAGTTAGCCAATCAGGCCGATGAGTGCGCCAATACAAGTCACCCACCAGAGACAGTGTCTCTAACCGTGTTCTTCGTTTGGTTTTCTAAAACGGAACAGGAGGGCGGTACAAAAATTGGGCATGCGATGGCAGTAAGGATCGAACTGGAGCCAAAGGCTGAGCAGTCTCGTGGGTTATCGTCTACGCTATGAGAAATGCTGATACTAGTTGTATCTGGCTGAGCACCTGAATTTCAATGCACAACGACGTAACTGGCTAACTACAATGGTAATTAACTCGTAAATGGCCCAATATGTCGAATGTTTTCTACAGCACATCCTATCATGCAAATCTCTTACAAGCTTTTCATACAGTTTCTGGCCAACCTTTACGTTTACCTATAACAAACTGGATATATCATCTGCAAGATCATAGAGGGACGTAAATATATCATTTATAATAGAGCAATGAGTAGTAAAATACAGCGATGCTCAAACCATCGTTTACGTTGAGAATAGATTTACTTTTGCCTTAATAATAAAGAAAAAACTTAGATTATATTAACTAAAGGAACTAAATTAAGCTAAAATACGTTAAATTTGTTTTGTAAACAAAACCGTCTTTCTTTGTTGCAACTTTATTTCTCCCAAGTGCGTTTCACCTTTTTTCTCATCTTCAATGGGATCTAGTTTATTACAGTTTTGATTTGACATGTGTTATTTTTTTAGATTATAAAAAAGTACACATCACGTTTTTGTGTAAATAAGTAATTACTAACAGTTTATTGGCATCTGCGTTTCGTCTCATCTTGACTGGAGGTCGCACTACCACTTTATTAGCGAAACATAAACACATTTTTACATCTCGAACTTCCTCTTCCACACTGTTCACCACGTTTATCCTTATTATTTTGGTGCGCTGCTACTCTTTTGCCCCTTGTGATGGCAGGTACACAGGACAAACAGGCGGAACATTTGGCGTCAGATACAAAGAACACATGAGAGCCTGGAAGTATGGGTCGAATCACTCCAAATTTGCAGAACACCCAAGAGAACATAATCACAAACCAACCAAGACTGCAAGAAAAGTACCACATACAGAACACCAAAGCAGAAAAGAAACCTCTGTTGAATGATTAGGCAGATGTGTCAAATAATTCATTGTTTGCTACAGTGGATAATGTAATAGAATAACACTTCAAAAGAGGATAATAATAATAACAATAATAATAACAATTCCACTCAACACCTTTATACTCACTTGCTCATAAACCCCTCCACAGTACATTTAAGCCAAAACTCAAATAAGCTGACCACCATAGCTTTCAATCACTCTATACCACCCCCCCTTAATACACACACACACACACACACACACACACACACACACACACACACACACACATATCATTAATAACCGTTAGTTTTCAACAAATACTTCTTTAGATTGGCAGCATGTAGGTAAAAAACAAACAGGAGGACACACATAATGAACTCACAATATTTACTTCCTTCAAATTACAGTGTTCGAACAAATATCTATAACTAGTGGCAAAAGAGCAATAGTGTACCACAAAAATAAGAATAAACATAGTGAACAGTGTGAAAGAAAAAGTTCGGAATATAAAAATGTGCGTATGTATCCAGACCAGGCGAGAGACAACACAGTTGCCAACAAATTGTAAATAATTACTTATTTACATAAAATAGAGACGTGAACTGTTTGATAACCTAAAAATTAACACATATCAAAAGAAAACTTTATCGTTCTAGACCCCACTGAAGATCCCTTGGACTAAAACAAGGCGAAACGGATATGGGAGAAATAAATGACAGTTGCAACAACAAAATGCGGTTTTATTTAGAAAACAAATATTTCTGTATATGCTGCGAATGATGGCCACGCAAACAAACACGTTAAATTACATTAAATGCAATTTGGTAGTTCGTCTTTGATTTGCACCCAATAAGCAGTTACTGGTTACGTGGAAATTCGTGAATGTTTGCGTACGCATGTTGACTACAATTATATCTACACATGGCGAATCACCTAAAACTTGCAGCACACGTATTTCGGAAATGTAAAGTGCTATTGATAGACGGTTTTCACAGAATGAATTGGTAGTCAGGGGCACGTATTGTTAGCCAGTAAACCGATTGTAATAATATTTAGAAAATGTTATTTTTGTGGGAACATAAGCTATTTTTAACGGAACTATGCCTATTGACATCAACAAACTAAAATTAGGGTAAATTAGAATGTCAGTGGTGTTTGTTGCAGGATTCTAGTGCGGGTCGTTTACGAGATATACTATGTTAAAGAGTATCCACAACGAGTCTTGTTTGTGTCATTCAACCTGCGTCGTTGCTAGGAACTATGTTGTTATGTGTGCTTGCAGTGTGCTAGTGCGTTTCTTGAGTGTATTACGACTTGCTAGTGAGTTAGTGCCTGACACTCGAAGCAGTAGGTCGTGAGTGGATAAGAGGACTTATCATTGCAGAAATAGCCGACATGCTCATGGTGTATGAAGAGTGTGGGAAGAATATTGTTCGTTTTGTACCCAATATGCAACAAGATATCTCAACAGACTTCAACCACCTTGGTAATTAGTTATCATCCTCTTCAATCAGTTACATGTCCGCCCCTGGAAGCTGAGTGGTCAGCGCGAGGGAATGTCATTCCCAAGGGCCCGGGTTCGATTCCCAGTTGGGTCGGAGATTTTCTCCTCTCAGGGACTGGGTCCTGTGTTGTCCTTATCGCCATCGTTTCATGCCCCTCGACACGCAAGTCGCCGAATTGGCGTCAACTTGAAAGACTTGCACCAGGCGAACGGTCTACCCGACGAGAGGTCCTAGCCACACGGCATTTACATTTTGTCAGTTACGTGAAAGCGGTAGTGTAACAACAAGTTAAGATAAAAGAAGAAAACAAGTCATGACAGAAGGGGGGAAATCAACTTTCTTGCTGCTCTTGCAGTTGATCCGCATGTTAGCTCTCTCGCGATCGCACAAGGAATTGGCATGAAAGTGTTCAACGCATTCTTCATCGAAAAAAGCTTCATATCATTCAAATCTCTCTCCATGAAGAGCTGCATGGAAACGACTATGAGAATCGTGTTTACTTCTGTACAAAGGCATTAAGACGGGATACTTCAGATGTATCATGTATCTTGTTTAGTGATAAAGCCACATTTACCTATCATGGCCAGCTAAACAGCCGAAACGTGCACAACTGCTCTGTTGACAATGCCCACTGGCTTCGTCAGGTGAAACGTCAGCGTCCATGAAATGTAAACGTGTTGTGTGGGCTAATGAACCACCAGCTCAGACGCCCGTTTGTCATAGATGGGACACTGTAAGCAGGCAAGTACAGCAACCTCCAAACAGACTATCTTCCACGGATGCAAGAAGACGATTATCTGCAGACTAAGATGAACCTGTGGTGCCAACATTACGGCTGTCACCGAGCGAGTAGGCACTGTGGTTACCACACTGTATAACACTAACGTCCACTACTGTTATACTATAACCTTAAAGCTGGCGGCAGTTGGTATAATGACATTATTTTTATTCAAGCAATTATAGTATAAAGAAGCAGAGCAGTGCTACCCTCTGAGAGGAATTTTGTTATGTTGACCGTGTTGTACCTAACGGAGGTGGCTTATCGGAAGTGAAAGTCAAAATTACGTAAATATTTAAACAGTAACAAACAATATTTTACCTATCTATACTGTTCAAAGAATAAAGAAAACTGTCGCCAGCCTATTTAGGCAAGAGAATGATGGAGATTCTTGTTCAAGAAATGAAAATAAGTAACTTCAGTGGGCAATCATAGCCTATATTCTGTCACAAGAGAGTGCAATGGACTCTGGCACCTGCATATGTTCACGTTAAAGATAGTGCTAACAGTTATAAGAGAACATGGCTATTTGCATAATGGTAACAGAAAATGACATGTACTTTTGCCATATTAATAGAATCATCCGTCGGTTCTTGGTAGAACAACATTATAATAAATGAAAAGCACCAGTTTGCTTCTGTTCTACAATATTACTTTTATTGTTAACCGGTTTTCGGCTTACAAGGCCATCTTCAGACATTTACTGTCTGAAGATTGATTCTAAAGTGTACTGTAATAGTAATGTTATTGAAACCACTTAGTTTGACCAAGTCTTGAAGTGAAAAGTATATTAAATGAAAAGCACCAGTTTGCTTTTGTTCTACAATATTACTTTTATTGTTAACCGGTTTTTGGCTTACAAGGCCATCTTCAGACAGTAAATGTCTGAAGATGGCCTTGTAAGCCAAAATCCCGGTTAACAATAAAAGTAATATTGTAGAACAAAAGCAAACTGGTGCTTTTCATTTAATATACTTTTGCCTTCAAGACTTGGTCAAACTAAGTGGTTTCAATAACATTACTATTACAGTACACTTTAGAATCAAAATTTGGACGTAGGTTCAATATTACTATTCAAACATATTCCTATCTGACATGAAATATGGATATGGTGCACAGTAAAATTAGTTATTGTGCTTAGATTAAGTCTTTTACTACTAAACACTTTGCTACTTAGAATGAAAATTAAATGGAATTCACTAACAGATTACTTCTCACTGTCTTTTGAATAAAGAAGTTACTGATTTCATAGATAGATGTCTTTCTATTAATCGTTATGTAGCATGAGCACAATAGACGAAATGTTGGTCCTGTTACAACATTAATACGCACTTTTAATACACAAGAGGAACCCAATATTGTACAGAATTTGACTTGAATAGCAAGAGTAATTAAAACTTTCTATAATTAAGTAACTTTGTACATTTGAACTACTTTCAAAGGAGGGGGCCCTTAATCTTGACCACTTTACCAGAGCAAACTAAACACATTTTCAATACACTAGAGAAACAAGTACTTAGCAAGCATGTACATGTAACTCTCAGCAGTTGCAGTTCTGAACTTTTACTGCAGTTAAACACAAATTTGAGATATTTGTAAAAACCTTTCAACAAACAATATAATTTTAGCACATTCTAATGCCATATTAATTCTAATATGCTTTCGATAAAGGACACTCGGTAATCATAGTTCAAACGGAGAGGAACCTGAGAAGTGTTGTGATAAGGAAAAAATCAAGGTAGGTACTTAAATTCAGTTATAAATTACCTTGTATTTGAGCAAACTAACACATCCAGTGAGCTGATCCTTCACTGTACATTACTATAGCGTTCCATTACAGCGATTGCGCAATGTGGGGGCGATTGCATGTTGGTAGGTGGATTTTCAGGTAGAATTGCTAGACTCTGCCATTTCTTGGTGGCGATGGTAGATACCAATTCCAGAATAGTTCCAGCCGTTTATCCATCCATCCGAGGCATTGGAAAGCGTCAGGAAAAGCCTCTCTCAGAACCTGGACAATACACAGCTTCTACATGAGCAATTGATAGTTTGGTAGCTCGTCCCCGACTGACTCTTTGTTCCACCTTTTCTGCCTAGGCCAACCACAATTTGCGCTAAAAGAGATCAAATTTTTTACACAGAAAAGAATAATGGTATCGATTCAATCCAACAACATTTACAGAAACTCAAACATATAACACTAAACAGAACAAATGGCAATATAAATCAGTACAGCATTAGAGCAATGGTGTTACAACTGGACTCGTATTCGCGGCAGCGAAGTTTCAAACCTGCTTCCAGCCATCCAGATTTAGGTCTCCCGTGTTTTCCCTCAATCGCTCCAGGCAAATGCCCTGATAGTTCCTTTGATCGGGCACGACCGATTTCAGTCCGATGTCGACGGGACGATATACCCAATCTTCCTTCCTTCCTTCCATACTGCACGAAGTACCACAACATGTATTCACGGACTGTTTCCAAATCGTTGAAATGGACGCAGAGGACCTGGCTGACACGTTCCCCGGATGTAAGCCCCGTTGACTTATGGGGAAACCTGAAAGATTCTGTCGACAAGGACATTCCAAAAGCACCCAATGATATGCAACGACATATTACTGCAGCCTGCTCGGACGTCTCCGCTGAAACGCTAGCACGTGTGCAGCAGTCGCTCCATAGCGGATTGGAAGCGTGTATTGCCGCTGCCGGTGGTCATTCTTAACACAACTTGTGATGGCCAGTTGTCTCGTTACTGATCAGAATCCATATAACTCGTCTATCCAGTTGTGTGGGTGTTTCGTGTGTGTTACCGCAGATACTGTACAAATGTCGGTGTGGGAACTTCTCATAAATAACTCGCACTGGAATCCTGCAACGAATACCATTGACATGTACCATATTTTCAATTTGCTAATGCCTGTAGTTATTGTCTCAATTAAAAAGTGTGTGCTTGCACAAAAAATGCTTGCACTTTCTAAATACAGGGCTAGTCAGTGAAACGGGCAGATTGGAGATGGCCTTGACAGCTGGAATGTGAGTGGTGGGGGTAATGGTGGCCGGCTCCGTTCTACCTGCCCATTTAGTTGCGATGGATCGTTTGACGGGTGAACATCGCAGCTACGCAGTTAAAGCCTAGGCTATTATATGAATGGCGAGAATTTGGTGAAAACGCAACGTGCTTTTCGATGCCATTTCAACATACCGCGCAACAGGCCTATTCCCTCGGATAACGCAATTCGTTCGTGGATAAACAACCTTGAACAAACTGGATCAACGTCTAAAAAACGAAGTGGGAGTGCAAAAACCGTTCGAACCCCTCAAAACATCGCTGCTGTTCAACAGGCAATGCTCAGAAGTCCACGCCGATCTGCCAAACAACATGCTCTACGTCTTGGAATAACTAACACTTCGGTGAGAAGGATTCTTCATCAAGATTTACCTTTCCACTCACACAAAATACAGATTGTGCAATCTCTCAAACCAAGTGACTATCAGAAACGATTACAATTTTGTGAGAAAATGGCCGGAAGACTTGAAGAAAATGACGACCAAGTAAACCACTTGCGGATGAGGGATGAGGTGCATTTCGACCTCTTTGGTGCTCTGGTTTGGGTAATAAACAAAACTTCAGATACTGGTCCGAGGAAAACCCTGGCGCACTTCCTGAAACGCCCCTTCATGCTAAAAAAGTGACGGTTTGGTGCGCAATGTCGGCAAGAGGAATCGTAGGCTCATTTTTCTTCGAGGATAGCAATGGAAGTGCTGTGACCGTTAACTCTGTGCGTTACGTTGCAATGATCCAGAACTTCCTTACGCAGGAACTCGCCAGTTTTCCAGTGAATGAACACACAATGTTCCACCAAGATGGGGCAACAAGCCACATTGCAAGAGTTGCCACGAATGCTGTGAATGCTTTGTTTCCAGGCGGCGTCATTTTCCGAAATGGGGATATCCCTTGGCCCCCTCGCTCTGCAGATTTGACAACCTGCGACTTTTTTCTGTGGGGTTACTTAAAAACAAGAGATTTTCAGAACGACCCACCCAGAACTATCCCAGCCCCAAAACAACGAATTCGGGACGAAATTGAAGGAATACCAGTCAATATGCTGCAAAATGTCATGGCATACATCCAGGTCCGGCTGCAGAAGAGCATTGATTCCAATGGAGGACATTTGGCAGATGTTATATTCAAAAAATAATTTTTTCACTTATTGTAAAGTAAATGGCTACCTTTGTACTTTACATTTATAACCATTAAATTAAAAAATAAATTTCCTTAAAGAATTAGTTACTTATTTAAATCTTCCCGTTTCACTGGCTAACCCTGTATTATTACATTATGTTGACTGGCTAACAATACGAGCCCCTGTCCACCAATTCATTCTGTGAAAACCGCACATCAATAGTATTTTCCATTCCGCAATACTTGCAACATAAGTTTTAGGTCATTCACCCTGTATATAGACATATACTAATCAGAATGTATCTTCAGTTCGCAGCGGAGTGCGGGCTGTCTTAGAACTTCGTGGCAGTTGTGTACCGGACCAGGGCGTGAACATTTACAGTGTTACAAGCTCAACTCCTAGCTTGAAGCGCTGGATTAACCTGTCAGGAACTTTCAGACATAATATTATTGTACTATTCTACATAATATTATTGAGTATTCTACACCACTCGCTCCATTCTCTCCTCGAGTATATGTGTGCCTGCGTATGTGTACACAAGCCTTACAACATTTATTAACAACTTGTATTGAAACTTCAGTACGGATGAGAAAACTCGAAATTCAATGTACGCACTGACCAAATCGCTTTAACAAATGAGTTCAGCGATGTGCCCACTCAGTGAACAGGTCACGCCGAACCTGCTTCTGCGGAGGCGAAAGTGGTGGAGTGTCACCGTGCAGCCGGAATGTTGGCAACGGTTCAGTTTGGCACAGCCCGCGGCCGCACCGTACAGGCGCGCAGCAGGCAACCAGAGGCAAAAACACTAACATTACTCACGTCTCTGCGCGAAAAATTTGACGTATTGCTGTGCACTGCTCGGAATTACCACACGCGAACGCGAACTGGAGCGCAGTTTCCGAACTAATCCACATCGCTGGTTACTGCCAGACGGATATCACGCGGCTTCCATCCCCAGCCCCCTAGCACTCTAACTGCGAAGCGGCGAGCACAAAACATTGTTCGACAGGACTATATCAGCAAGTAGCTGGCAAGGGGCCAGAAAGTTTATTACCCCTTCCCGGGTATTGTCTATCTAACAGCAAAACCCGTACGTCGTTCCGAAAATCCACTACGTACAAATCATCTTGTGTTCTGTAGACACTTCTTATTCGTGTACATTCCACAATTACTTGTAGAAGTTATTGAAGGCAAATAAGTTTTTTTGTACTATATGTAAGTTTCGTACGTCGGCAAATTTTGAGATTGAGGGCGGGAACAAAGAATGCGACCTGTCATTGTTCTAATATCATTTTCGTGATTCCGAATGAATAAAAGCGGCCTAAGTAACTCACTATATTTCTCCACAAAGATCAACAGCAGCTTTGTCTCACTGTGTTTCCGTTTCATAGTTTTCAGAATTCAATGTGCCACATTCTTGCAAAGCAGCATTTGAGCATTATCGCTGCAGTTTTTTTATATAAGTCCCATGTCCTCTGTTAGTTGGAACACACTGGTGCGGTATTCCACTAGTCACATATGAATTTTTCAAGCAGTCTCTTCGAACGAGAAACCACAGTTATATATTACGATAATTATTAAATGAATAAAACTTTCTGTAATCAGACGAACGAATCAATGAACACGAAATCAGTTAAGAAGCAACGACATGAAATAGTTTCAGTGCAAATCCTTCTGACACAAGCACAACATTTCTGTGAGTAAACACCGATTCCGATATTCAGTGTTGTGAAAAAACAAAGATTCATGGGAACAGAATAGCATCAGGATGTTATGCCCTAGAATCCTGTCACCAGTGTGTAACAATCCGTGTCTTTTAATCAGACTAATTACACAGACAATAGATTGTTAGCAACTGAATTGTTTTCTGATGAACAAAAAAATGTGCGTACGGCATTGTGGGCCGGGAGTCCCCCATTCGAAGAAGTTCGGCGGCTGAGGGCAACTACTCTTTACATTCGACGCCACATTGGGTGACTTGCGCGTCGGAGATGGGGATGAAATGAAGATGAGAACAACACAACACCCAGTCTCTGATCGGAGAAAACCATCTGATCCAGCCGGGAATCGAACCCGGGCCCCTTGGCGCGGCATTCCACTGCGCTGACCTCTCATCAAACGCGGGCAGACCTCTGATGAACAAATGCACACATTAAGAACGCAGTTTTCAAACTGCAGAAAAGAACCATAAACAGCAGTAGTCATTGTAAACGTGATTTCACTACACCATGTGAGTACATTTACTAATAAATAATTTGCATCAAAAATAATATTGCTGATTACTGTACGAGCAGTTCAGTTTATGACCATTACATTTACCAAGAAAGAATTAACATAAAACCTAAAACAATAAATTGCCCAAAGAGATGAAAGATATTACTAGAACGGACTAATTTCAATTGCAGTTCAATAATACCTGTTAAGTAAAACACAACATGCTTTTTTTTTTCCTTTTCTGAAATGTCTAACTCCCAAAGTTATATAATGCATAAGTAAAATAAGTTATTCTCTTTCTGATGTCAACATGTCACTTATTATACATGGTACTGACTCAGTGTTTCAGGTTAGCAAATGGGAATCTGCGGTACAGAACTGCAAACCAAACATCATCGCTGCTGTCATGATGCGTAGGTTACAGTACGCTTGTTCGCCCACTGCTTGAATACTGCTCAGCAGTGTGGGATCCGTACCAGATAGGGTTGATAGAAGATATAGAGAAGATCCAACGGAGAGCAGCGCGCTTCGTTACAGGATCATTTAGTAATCGCGAAAGCGTTACGGAGATGATAGATAAACTCCAGTGGAAGACTCTGCAGGAGAGACGCTCAGTAACTCGGTACGGGCTTTTGTCAAAGTTTCGAGAACACCGAAGAGTCAAGCAGTATATTGGTCCCTCCTACGTATATCTCGCGAAGAGACCATGAGGATAAAATCAGAGAGATCAGAGCCCACACAGAGGCATACCGACAATCCTTCTTTCCACGAACAATACGGGAATGGAATAGAAGGGAGAACCGATAGAGGTACTCAAGGTACCATCCGCCACACACCGTCAGGTGGCTTGCGGAGTATGGATGTAGATGTAGATGTAGATGTCACCTGATAGTGTATGTAGTGTTACATTACGATATAATATGTGTACGATGTGTGTAGTGTGTACGGTGAGTGGTCGTGGGGAATGAATGAACAGTGCAGCACTAACCTTTTACATTATTAAACAACTTATTTGCTCAACAGTATTGCAAGGTAGGGATAAACCGAATGATGTCGCACTGCTTTAAACAGACCAGCCGTCCATTCGGGAAGATCAACTTTCCAGTATTCCTCCGGACATCTCGAGTCAGGTTTTTCATTGCTCCCCTAAGTTACTTCACTCCTATTAAGGGATGATTCCTATTAAGAAGACTTGTAAAACTAGACCTGTAGGAACCTAAATGCCTGTATATAATAATTCCTTTATTTTCGTTGTTCCTAAATCGTAATTCCACGACATCTCCAGTATCCAAGTAAGAGTGATCCCTGGATGAACAAAGCTACTACTACTACTACTACTACTACTACTACTACAACTACAAGCTGTACTGAGCCTGCGATCTGAAGATTGAAAATATGTGTATTTGCTGTTTACCACGTGCGGTTTTCAAGTCGTTGAGGCGATTGCTCGCGATAAGCAACGGAATCTCCACTCGACACTCAGCGTGCTGCAAACGCTCATTTGTTGCTTCATATTCCTGATCATTGGTCGAAGCCTGTGTGGTGGAATCGGTTTATAGTATTTCGTGACTTTAATTACTTTTAAATGATATTTCAGGTAGATAAAAAAAAATATAAAACCAGTTACCTATTGTCAGCGTAACAGTTCGGTTGATCTCAAAAATGATTATCCCGGCTCATATTTCTCACTCTGCTAAAGAAATCTCCACTTGACGTTGTGTAGAAATGTGGTCTGTAAAGTCGTGTGAGTGGCACTAAATTGCATATATTTTCTCAGATTTTACACAATTGTTACTTAAGGCTGAAGCACCTTTCTCTAGCAAAAGGAACATTTAGTCACAAAATACTACCCGCGGACAACACTGACGTATGTCTCCTATTAAAATATTTCATGTAAATCGTCCGAAATAATTAGGCTTCATACATCGGCAAATAAGAAATTGATATTACGTAACGTGCTGTGAGCACTATTTTTAAAGATTCAATCTGAGTTCAATTCTGTCTATTAAAGTAGATTCGGGACCACCGGTGCACATTTATTTCCATTCATTTATATCTAACAACATTTATGTTTGTTAAAATTCTCGATTCAAAACTGCCGCGGAGATAATTTTGCTAAGATGGCGGCAGACAGACGATAGTTAATTTGACTATTGTTATTCTCGATTCCTTTTATATCAAGTTAATATATTCAGATACAATTTTTTAAGCATTTTGCTTTCTATTCTTTGCCATTTAAAATTATTCACTAATAATCCACTAATAATTGTAAATGAAATTACTTCATATTTTTTGTACGAGCTACTAGTAAACTCTGCTTTACGTTACTAGCGCTAATGGCTGTGCTTCTAAATGCGGAGCTGAAAATTAACTCTTATAAACATTAATTAGATTGGATTACAGTTGAAATAAATACAAATCCACGTCTATACAATAGCGGCTCTATTTTTCAAATAATAATTAACAATTTATTTACAGGTTTTCTCTTTACAGACCTCACACGTCTCACGTCCGAACAGTTCATCGGTTAGCACAGGAAGAACAACTGAACCACAGTTATCGCAGATAAAAAAAAAATTATAACTGTCGTTGACTATGAGTAGTTCTCTGATAACAGTTTTAATTCACACAGAAATTAAATTATTACAGAAATAATGAATTAATTATCGTCATTTTTACACGATACAGTCTTTTTTATATGTAGTAGCGATAATATTTGTTGAAGTTTGTACACTTAGTTCATTTTAACATCTTGTGGCTGTAACATAGTGTCGTGGATATTACACCTGCACGCACTGTAAGGCCTTATGAAGTTATGCATTTAAATCTCATTCAGTTCTTATATGATTTTATTTTTCGTGCTTGTCTTTTCCACTACTCAAAATCATTAACTTACTTATGTTACGTCTCTGCAAGTCCATCCTCATACAGGATGATAGTAGCACCTCCGCTGTTCAGTATAAAACGTCAAATCATAAACGAATTGAGCCGTCTGTATTTCCAATTTTCTTTTCTCTTTGCTACCAGTTTCGGCGTAACACTACAACATCTTCAGTCTCCCTGACTGACATATGGGAAAAAATCCCACCTCTTTTAGAATCGCAATAGAGGCCAGCATACAGTCACTCGTACCCATAGACTTCTTTTTAACAACGCGATCTTTGTGTTCATCAGTTGCAGAGCTAATTGTTGAGAAAGGGATCGCGTTGTTAAAAGGAATTCTACGGACACAAGTGACGGTATGCTAGTCCCTATTTCTATTGTACAAGAGGTGAGATTCTTACTATAAGTCGTTCAAGGGGTCTGAAGATGGCGCAGTGCTACACAGAAACTGGTAGCAAAAATAAAGTAAAATTGTAAATACAGACGGCTGAAGGATTTCACATTTTACTTACGTTACCTGAAGTGGATCTTTTCATGCCTAGTGAGTGAGTTAGCAAACATTGTAATACCTTCAAATTTTGTATCAAGAACTGGTCTGATACTAGAACAACTTATTTCTGTGTACAATACATTTTCATATACACCAACGAGGAGAAAGTATTAAACTAAAAGTAACCAATTGAAATCAGATACATGCGAATTAGACTACTACCTATAGCATTACTCCAGCGCTGATATCAACGACGATGCTTCAGACCAAGTTCTCCACTGGCAACGAAAAATTTTGGGTAACCATTGCAATTCTTTCCCGCCCTACCGTCGTCCATAGTTCGTGCAGTTGGATCCAGAGCGCGTACATCTGGACTAAAGATGTCCTAGATGTACTCAATAGGATTTAGGTCATGGGAGGGAGATTGGAAGAGGTTGGTGAAAGAGGCACAAAAGCACCATCATCTCCGAGGAGTGCTCCTGAAACCATTCCAACACAATTTGAGAGAGATGGGACCGTGAAGTATTCTTACTGAAGGCACAAGTTCGCAGTTGAGTTTCACACATGGTAGTGCAGAAGATTTCATTATCGCTCGCCCGCGAGAAACAGTGCGAGACTTTTCAAGGAATATCCCCTACATGATAACGTGTTAGCTGCCCTTACAAATACCTACACTGTAGATACGCAACACTGGACCAGAGTGACAGCTATGCCATCTGCGTACAGCAACCTGTTCCAACAGGGAATCTGTCTGCATGCCTTCGATAAGATTAATTATTTCTCACTCCTTGTTTAATTCCGCATAAGAAAATGCTGTTGAATTTGTGGGACGGCATTCGCAAGCAAACTACTTTATTCTGCGCCGAATTTTATGATAGTTTTATAAAAGTCTCAAACTGTAACTTTTTTATGTATTTTCATTTCCTGTAGGTCCTGTAAAGATGACCGTTTCTCAGTGGCGGTAAGCCCATGATTGTTTAAACACCGTAAACTCCCATAGCTAGCGCATTAAACATAAATGTTTGCTTTGTAACACACGTGGTCAGCGAATTGTAAACATTGGAGATTGTTTACAATTGCGCTGAAATTTATCAGTGTTAGCGGTCAGTATGATGGTCTTGTTACTGGAACAAATGCATTAATCATTGTAATGAATTCTACTGTCAGCCAAGCTCAGCTTTGTTTTCTCCCTCTGTTAAATTAAGTGTTGGTTGCAAGTAATAGATTGAAATTGTAAATTTGACTCTATTTTGCATCAGTTGTTAAATTTATCTCTATATATTGTTTCCTTTTTTAGTTAATATAACTATTTCTGTGTGACAAAAAAGTTGCGCTTTTCTATGTAAACACCGTTCACATCATCATTTTAGTATCTTTCATATTCTCTGTGAAAATATTATCTGTATAAGGCACACTTCACTTTATCTGTGTCAACGAAACTGAGTTGACCTAAGAAGGATAAAGATGGATCTTGACCAAATAAATATTGTTTTACAGAACAGTACGGAGTTTTTCCTGTTTAAATTTTATTCTAGTGTTCTGTCGAGTTAATGTTAAAATAATATATACTTTACTACAGGGATTTCTGGAATTATGTTCTTTAGTAGATATGCAGGCCCGCAACTAGATGCCCTCAGACTCAGAGCTGAAATATTAAAAGTTTTGGCTGGTTTCGTTGTCTAGGGGCTGGGATACGTAGTCGCCGCATTACAAGCCAAATACTGCTGAGTCTACAGTATATAATATCAATATACACATGAATCGAATCGTCGAAGGTTCCTATCACTCGGCAATTACACATTTTGAATGTAACATAGAAATTTACTAATGAAATATTGCAATTAAATAAAATCTGCAAGTACTATTTTTAACGACTTTAAATGATTAGTACGATAGCAGAAGTACTTTTAAGAATGCCGTTTATTACTGCAAAACACTTACTGGTGTCGACGGTCCAGCAAGTTGAATAACAGGGAAATAATATATTCCTAGATTCCTACTTCACGTGCCCGCATCTCGTGGTCGTGCGGTAGCGTTCTCGCTTCCCACGCCCGGGTTCCCGGGTTCGATTCCCGGCGGGGTCAGGGATTTTCTCTGCCTCGTGATGGCTGGGTGTTGTGTGCTGTCCTTAGGTTAGTTAAGTTTAATTAGTTCTAAGTTCTAGGCGACTGATGACCTCAGCAGTTGAGTCGCATAGTGCTCAGAGCCATTTGAACCATTTGAACCTACTTCACGTAATTAGTTATGAACAACAACCTACCTCTCGAGATTCTCGCTTCTAAACGCTTACTACGTCTCCATTTCGACTTGGAGAATAACTATAAACGTGCCTGTACTAAGCCACACTAGTGTACGGAGGATATTACGTAGCAGTTCACTGTACCCTTACCACCTCAAGGTCATACAGTTAGTGAAAGAAAGTTTGGTTCTACAGCCATTTTTTGTCAGTGGGTGTAACAGATGGCTGCAGTCAACTGTCGGTTCGCTAGTAACACTTTAATTACAGACGCAGCGGTGTTCACACGAGATTGTAGTTTTCGTTTCTATAAGACGCCGTTTTAGGGTCACGTACCTTCGGTTTGAGCAGCAGTATCTTGCAGGAATGGTTGAGGACGTTCGGCTTGCCCAATATTGGGGAATGTGGTCCATGCATGATAAGACATCACCGCATCTTGTTGCTGATGTAACAAGACGTCTAACGTGTCAATATGGTCCAATATGAGTACGTGAGCAGGGTCTGTACCTTGGCTTCTGTTACGTCCTCCCTCGCCCGACAGGCGACATCCCTTTTAACGGTGTGGTGTCACAAGCTACATTATCAGCAGACGCAGCCGTTCGGCAAGACAGAGCGACGGCTACCCCATGGGGGCACCGCAGCCAACGGAGCTACATTTCCACTCCATCCGTAGATGCCAATCAGCTGTTGGATGACATCACCTTATGCGAAGGGCCAATGAGGAAGGAGAGTGCCATCTCGGCCGCCGGCAGCCAATCAGGCGGATTGAGTGTGCTCATAAGAGCGATAATACAACCAGTGCTATTGGGCATCTATGGCGGATTGACGCTCAGTCCACAGGAAGTGCACAGCGGGTTGAGATGCCACCACTCCACGGTTGGAGTCTACGCTAGAAGAACTATCGGACTTGTACAGCATCTCCAGTTGCGAACTTAGTTATTGGATATTATTTGTTCCATGAAGTGCTATTTGTGTTCAGTTATACCAGAGCTCTACATTCTGCTTTACTGTTCTAATAAATGCAGTTATTGTATTTGGATTGCCGGCCGAAGTGGCCGTGCGGTTAAAGGCGCTGCAGTCTGGAACCGCAAGACCGCTACGGTCGCAGGTTCGAATCCTGCCTCGGGCATGGATGTTTGTCATGTCCTTAGGTTAGTTAGGTTTAGCTAGTTCTAAGTTCTAGGGGACTAATGACCTCAGCAGTTGAGTCCCATAGTGCTCAGAGCCATTTGAACCATTTTTGTATTTGGATTACATGTTGGTGTAGTTGACTCTGACACCACACTCTCGCAGTCGTACTGAAATGAAGTGCTACTGATCACGTCACAACAGACTACAAGATCACGTGACCTGAATCCTCTGGGTTCTGCAATATGGAGTTATCTCAGAAATAATAGGTACTGTGATCCCGTGGGTACAGTATACGAAATGGAACAATGAACTGTCAGCTTGTCTAGCCTTACCAGACGATCCTTGGGCATTTTAAACAGTTCGTAACTCATTGGAGAGACGATCTGTAGCAATTATGGCTTCACGAGCCGTAATATTCAACCCCAAGCTTCACTTCATAATTTAGATGATGTGCGACACGAGGATTTGAATGAGGTGCAAACAGAGATTGCGGAGATTTAGCAGTCTGGTAATCTGATAGGCCACCGGAACATGAGATGCAGGGATTACCTCTGCGTAAGCATGCCAGATCTGTAGCTTTTGTTGATTAATACTTGGAAAAGAAACCGTAACAGCATATCGGTAATGCAGGGAGATTATTCTGGATCATATCCGTCTGTGTAGGGGTGCTGTTGGCCCCGACTTTCTGTTTATGGACGACTATGTTCGTCAACAAAGAACCGCTAAGATGTCATACACAATGAAAATAAAGACAACAAATGCGAGCAACGACTTGTATACTCTCCGGACCTAAATCCTATAGTGCTTGCCTGGACGGTCCTTGGTAGACATCCTCCCCAACGAACACTCTCTCCGAGTCGTGCAAGAACTGAAAACCGAATTGAGAGTCCCCCAAAGGACTCCTCAACAGTTTGAATAACAGATGCAAATGTGCATTAGTGCCCGACGAGGGCATCGTCCTCACTGAGGATCCGATAATGACCTTTATGCCCGAAGAGGGCATACCTCTTGCTGGGAATCCGGCATCTACCTTTATGTTTGGGGTCTGACCTGTGTCAAACACGAACGTTATTTACATTTGTTATCATGCTTTCCCACGTGGTGAAATCCATACCATTTTTTTTTGTGGATATACGACTCCATTCCTGTTATGTATGTGTTGTATTTCGCATCGTTCATTATTGCGTTTGATTATTCCTGTCCAACAATGTCTCTGTTCCTTAGTAATTGTGAAGCAGTGTGTAATGATTTTAAGAAATCGCGACTCTTCGATTAATACAAAGAACAAAATAGGATATCTAAATTGTTCTGTGACTGTAATTTCTGCAGTGTATGTAATGTACCAGAACGACAAGTGCTACGAACATGACGTTGTGTTACGTATGACTACTAAGTCATTAGGCGTAATTAGAAATAAACGATTAATTATGGGTTACTGTTTCAATCTTATTCATTCACAGAAATAATATTAAGTAATGTGTAAAATTCACTCGTGAAGGAGCCATCGTCCTCATCACATCCAGCGCACGCTTCATGTGAACAGCTTTTACAGCTCTGACATCTTATCCATCCAACCTTTGCCTACCACTTTAGACTTTTTGTTGAAACGGTATGGTTTTTTGTAGTGATCTGTCAACTGGAATGGTGATAGTCGCATTTACTGTAATTCAATCAAACCGCTTTCAAAAATGAAATTAAGAATTTATTGCTCTTGTCTTTCACTGAACACTTCCCTTTAGCAGCCCATAACCTTTTACTGCCCACTGGATCTCTATTTTTCCCTACAACTCTTCATTTTAGCGTATTACCTCGAATACTGAATTGCAGCTGCTGAAAAAGACATATTATTATCATTCTTTACTGCTTCAATTACCTTTTGCATCGCAACAGGGTCCCACGTTTGTTGCTCCGTTTTCTGGGTGTATTTTCTTGGCATCTTGAAGCTCTTGCAAATACTTGCAGAAGAGCAGTATAACGGATATTAGTTTTGTGCATAAAACGGTTGCTAATGTTTTAATTCTAATTGTTCTACTGTGCATAAAAATGGAATTAGCTAATGCTCATTGGTACAAACAGATTGAAAATTAACTGTCGGGAATGTGGCCAGTTTTCCTGCCCGGACGCCATGTCTGTGTCAGTGGCTCACATGTTAAACAATATAACAGAAGGAAACGACAGTGTCTTATATTTGTAAGCCAAAAGGCATTGCGTGAACAGTGATATTGAAGAAACCTATTCCTCTACATTAAAATTGAAGCATCTAAAGTAATATAACTAACTTATGTTACATCAAACTATTGAAAATCCTAAATGTTTTCATTGAAATACGCCGGAGAAAACTTCCTTTGTCAGCGTCAAAGACAACACTAATGGTGTCGATTACAGCTACTGTGGCCACTTCTCGGTAGGAAGCAGCAATGTTGAAGACATCAAACAGGCATTGGCCCCTTTTTTTAGTCTAGCCACTCTACCCTTCTTTCCCCTATTATCTTCGTAGACCCTACGCGAAATGTACGTTAGCGACAGGAAAACTATTCTCCACTCCGCTGCAAGTCCCGTTCCTCTAAATTTTGCCAATGGTGTTTCGCGAAATGAACGTCGGCTTCAGTTCAGAGATTCCTATTTGACCTCATGAAACATCCTCGTAATACACATGTGTTGATCGAACCTAACTGTAACAAATGTAGCAAGACGGCTCTGAATTTCTGGAATGACTTTCTTTAATTTGGCCTAGAGAGATCCCATTTACTCTAGCAGTACTCAAGAATGTGCTATAGAAGTACTTTATACGTAGAATACTTTTTAGATGAGCTGCTCTTTCCTAATATTCTCCCTATCAAAGTCGACTATTCGCCTTCCCCATTAAAATTATTACGTGATCGTTCAATTGGACATAGCTTTGCAACTTCTAGACATGTAGTCGGGGTGACTGAGTCAATCAATACACCAATATTCCTGTATCATTATATAGTTGTCTTTCCTATTTATCCGCATTAACTTACATTTTTCTAAATTTAGAGTATTTACTTATCTGCGTTAACTTGCTTTTTTCTACAATTCAAGCAGACTGTCGTTCATCACACGAACTAGAAATTCCGTCCAAGTCATACAGTATCCTTTTATAGTAACTTGAAGGCGATATTTCCCGGATAGTACAGCGTCGTCAGCAAAGAACTCTATTCCGTCACATCATTTACATGTACATAGTGAACAATAACACTGGGTAGCGACCCTGTATCCGTGTGCTGAGTTTGACATTACTTTCACATACCTTACTGGGGTCAGCCTCCTTTGCCTTCCTTCACGTAGGCCTCCCTTGTTCAGTTCCCGCTTTTTCAACCCAAACGGTATTAATTGTCAATGTATATTATATTCACCAACAGCCATGTAATTTAAGATGTTATTTCGTTTTATTTTGAAGCCTACATGTTTCGGTATTTCACTATGGCAGCATCAGGCCCCATATGCATCCCTCAAAATAAAAGAAAATATCATATAGAATCATAAATCTGTGTGTGTGTGTGTGTGTGTGTGTGTGTGTGTGTGTGTGTGTGTGTGTGTCGTGAATTCAATCGTTACATCAGTGCTCCATTCGAAGACTTGATAGCTATCAACACGGCATCCACAGATTTATGATTCTACATGACATTTTCGTTTATTTGGAGGGATGCATATGGGGCCTGAAGATGGCGTAGTGAAATGCTGAAACTGGTAGCCTTCAAAATAAAATAAAATAACATCTTAAATTACACGGTTGTTAGTGAATTTCATTGGCACTGACAATCACTTAACCACCCCATGCCCCGTGTCCATGATGGACCAGCAGAGACCAAACGGTATTAGGACTCGAGGCCAAGGGAGACTTTCATATTCTGTCCTCAGCTGAGATCTTCAGAACTGCTGCCTTGCAGAACAGTGTATTGCTTCACCAGAGGCTATGGCTCTAAAGAAAAAAAAACTCAGGGCGTCCTGCTGTCTTGCAGGATTGATGGTACGGGAACACCAAAGGTTATAAGATGCCAGAACTCCAAAACCAAAGTCTCGTCAGTCAGGCTGGACTCCTAAACTGTGGTGAAAGCAGGCAGCCTAGAAAACGGAAAATTGAGACAGACCCCAGCGATAGCCCGGCCAGCGACCTCCCGGCAGGGTAACTTCATTGCTCAGAGTACCAGTATTGTGCCACTGAAAAGATACATTAGAAATGTAATGACCAAGGCTGTAAACATGTTAAAGACATTTAAGAAATGGAAAAATAAAAATTTTCTGAGAACTGGGACATTGAATGTAAAATCTTTTAGTAACAGAGATCAGGAGCTAATAGAAGACCAGAAACATCATGAAATCTCAGGATGTTGTATCCAAGAGACAAAAAATGACCGCAAAAGGCAGAAGGAATATGACCGACACCTATTCCTTTACGATGGGCTCGAGAAAGAACCAAGAGTGAATGCAGGAGTAGGGATACTTATACACAATAAATACAAAGCTCTTATTTCAGAGTGCAAATATATCTTTGAAACAATAGTTTTACTGAAACTGAAACTTGCTTCCACAAATTGAACATTATCTCTTGTATATTGAGATGATTTTAAGCCTAGAACACAATAAGGGATCTTCTGTGAGCGAATACATGAAATTATATGATGCTTTGAAACAAACTTAACGGTGATAACTGAGGGCTGTAATGCTCGTACTGGAAATAGGGTCATCCCTGGTATTAAGCAAAGATGTAATGAAATTCTAAATGATAATCATGAAACTCTGATCATCTTATACTCAGACGACGATCTAGAAATAAATATCTTCTGTCACCATAAAGAGCAGTATAAATGCACTTTTCAGAGGGCAAGAGGCTATAAATCAACAACAGATTAAATTTTTTAAACAGGAACAGGAACAGTACCAGACATTGGTCTCTAGAATCTGTCAGCATAGAGAGTCATCACAGAATAATCACGGCAAAAGACTGCATGTAGGAAAGAAAAAGAATTCTGAGAAACCTACGTTATTGGAAGAATTTAACGTAGTTACCATGGAATAAATGTACAAAAAAATTAATTTGGAAACGGTTAGCAGAGAAATTATTTAAGAAAATACCATTGATAAAGATAATTATGTAGATTAGGTTTGAGACAATACCAAAGAAATTATTGAAGTAGCAGCTCAAGAGGCGTTGGGCACACGAGCTGTAAAGCGTGAGAGGAGGACAAAGGCCATGATTTCGAAGAGAGGTTAAAGAAATGAATAAAAAAGATGTGCTTACTTGAAACACAAAACATTCAAAACACAATGGTCTTGTGAAGATTACAAAGATTTCGTAAGGAGACAGAATCACAAATGCACCACATTAACGTGGAACGGTGGGAAATCTTTACTAAAAATATGGAACGTTACTTCCATGGGGTGCAGAAACTAATTCTGAGACTGGTAAGACAGTAGATGAAAGAACTATATGAAATTTTGGAAGTAGCTGCATAAATGAGAAATCTTGGGTTAAACAGAGTTGTTTGAAGATAAAAGACTACTAGGAAACGGAAAGATGTCAGACATCAGCGTACAGGTAAATTGTGGTGAAAGCGTTAAACAAGAAATATCACAAAATTAATAAAAAGAAACAAAATAATATTTCAAATAAATAGAGAACTAGTATCACCATACTCATGTAAGAGGAAGGAGACCAAATGCACGTCTAATTACAGAAGGATAGATCTGTTGAGTTCAGTTCATAAACTCATAAAAAATAAGAACAAATGAAACACAGAAATATTGCAATCTTGGAGGATAAGCATTAAGGTTTCTGGATGGGTGTGTCTTACACAGGCGCAGTGTTCATTCTTGGATGGGTTGCAGAGAAGTCCAGCAAACACAACAGACCAGCTTATCTTTGTTTTATTGCGTCCAGGGGACTTTCGACAGGATTCGGTTATCAGATATGTAAACCTGCTTTATAATCTGGACGTCTCTTCCAGCCTAACAAAATAATTCAAGACATTTATAAGAAGAACCTTATTCATGTGAAACGTATTTCTAGGTTAACCAGCCGAATAGTAATCAATAGTGCTAATCGACATGGAGACTCTTTGAGGCCTCTGCTTTTTAATGTAGTCATAGACGAAGTGATGGTACAAGAATTTATGGAGAAGGTATTTGGTGGTAGTGGCTTTAGAATTGGGGACAAAGAAATAAAAGTCATTTGCTACACTGACGATGCAGATCTGGTAGAAAACAGTGAAGTTAACCTGCAGAAATCATATCCGCAGAATCAATTAAATGCAACCTTGAAGTGGATGGATAAGTTACTCTATCAGGTAACGACATTTAAACACCTTGAACTCTCCAGTAGTGAACATGTCGAAATTCAGGTTAGAGGACAAGTAACGAAAGTAAACACGACAGAATGGTTAAATGATTTAATCAGGAAAAACAGACATTTAGGATAAGATGCCAAAGCAAGAATATAGAAACCAATAATGATGCACATTGTGATGACGTACCTAGCTGAGACAAGATCTGATACACAAAAAACCAGAAGAAACAACACAAATGAAAATTTGCTGAGGACTGAAGGAAAGAAGCTGATGCATACAGACAGACGTGGAAGCATTAGAAAAGAATGTAAATTGCACTCTATTGATGAGTAGGTATATAAGAGATAGCATGAGTGTTACGAAACGCATAGGCAAGATTGATGATTGGAAGACTGCGAAAGGAAATAAATTACCAGCTGGTGAAAGAAATATAGCCTGTCCAAAGAAAAGATACAGTGACTCCATCAATGAGGCGTGCAGAAGACAACAGCTTTACCCTAGGAAGGAAGGAAGAGGAAGGAAATGAGAACAGAAGAAGAGCGACCCTATCACACTTCGCTGAGGCAGTACTGACGATACACTTGTCTCTGATAAACACCCGCCCTCGAGGAAAACGACCTTTTCAGCGTCTTGCAGACACACGTTCTCTAGTGCCACGAGAGGTTATCAGTGGAAGACCGCACACCTAAGACTGAGGAGCATGTGGTATGTTTAGTAGATGAAAATCCTGTAATCAGTGTGCAATTCTTAGCAACAGAAGGAAGGTACCAATCTTCTTTTTGTTAGGTCGGTGTTACTTGGTGAACAATACTGCTGTACTTCAAAGAGTGCCTGATTCCTTACGCCGAAGGACACAGGGATGCGCTGCTGTGAATACACGTCATATGTACGAGTATCGTAAAGAGATATAATGTTAATGCTTTAAAATGACAAGTAGTCAAAAAAATGGTTCAAATGGCTCTGAGCACTATGGGACTTAACATCTGAGGTCATCAGTCCCCTAGAACTTAGAACTACTAAAACCTAACTAACTTAAGGACAGCATACACATCCATGCCCAAGGCAGGATTCGAACCTGCGACCGTAGCGGTCGCGCGGTCCCAGACTGAAGCGCCTAGAACCGCTCGGCCAGCCGGCCGGCTGACAAGTAGTCAGATATCTCAAAGTATCCATTTTCAATTCCACGTTTTTATGGCATGTTTTCCTTATTTTGATGAGAACTGCAACCTCTCTAAATGCTCGACACATTTTTAACACCGTGTGTAACCGTTGTTCTCTACTGCTTCTGGTTTTTAATACCTTTCACAACAGCTATATAGTTTGTGAAACTAATCTTGTGTGGCTTAAAACGGTACTGCTGTTCTGTTTTAATACACCTTGTCATTCAGTTAGCTAGGATTACCAGCACGATTACGTGTGAAACAAAAGGAACACCTGGGAGTGACCGCAAATTAGGACAACGTCAGGTTCCAGATAATTGCCAGTGTGTGGCAACCGGCGGGCCATTTGTGGTGACCGCCCGTAGGACGCTCTTGCGAACCAATCCCCTTTACCGATCGAGCAAATGACGGGTGTGACCCCGTTGGGATTACGCTGGCAATCGAACGAACACACAAATGGCCAGATTGCGTAGCGGCTTGTCCGTAGCAGAGCTGCTGTGGAAGCGTGTTTTCAGTCTTATCTCTAAACAAAATTGTCTTTAGAGTTAAGCAGTCATGCTTTAATTAAAAAGTTCCAGATTGGAAAATAACCTTTAATGTCACCACCCTTCACACTTTAAGGAATGGAAGTATCATACATGAAACAGTATCAAACGTGTGGCTACTTTGCAAATGAGGTAATGTTTTAAATATAGGGTTCGTGCCTAAGTTCGTGTCGTTTTCCATAAGTTTAATAAACGTAACAGATATTCATAACAGAGATTTAAGTCATCAATAATATGTTCTCTTTCACTATTTAGAGGAGTCTGCCAACGCTGGGATATCTTCTCGATTCCGCTACTGTAGAAAGCAAGTGCTTTTGAGGCGAAGAACTCGTCGAGACACGTTCGGAGCGCATTTTTAACCGGAAAGTAAGTTCCTGGGCGGTTGTTCGATAGAGTGTGGAAAAGGTGTACATCTGACGGCGCAAGATCAGATGAATAAGGTGGTGGCGGAAAATTTGGCCAACTCAGCTCACGTATAGTGTTTTTTGCAGTCTAGCAGAATGCGTTTTCGTGGAGTAGAATCATTTCAAACAGCCTTTCTGGTCGTTGTTCTTCATTGCGTCTCCAAGACGTCTCAGTTTCTGGCAATAAATGTCAGCAGTGACGGTTACATCTCGGAAAACCAATTCGTAGTAGACTACGCCGCCGCTGTTCTATCAGATGCATAACGTTACCTTTTGTGGATGCGCGCCAGTGTTTGCACAGGGAGTTGTTGATTTGTATCGGCTCAGCCATTCCTTTCTTTTCCATATGTTAGCATAAAGACACCATTTCTCGTCACCAATAACGATACAGGATAGAAATGGTCGTTTTTCTTCACAAGCGAATTAACGAGAAAGTAATTCGAATTTGAATTTGATTTTTTGCTCATATAGAGACCTGTTGCCTTACATTTTATAACAGGTCTTCTATTTTAAAGCTTTTCGTGTGTATTTGAAAACATATTCCATATTACAAACAGCAATTATTGTTTTCAGCAGTTACAATAGAAGTACTTTGGAAATTGAAAGAACAACAGGCAAAAATTTTCATATTTTAAGAAGATATGAAGATAGATGATAGGAAATGTTACGGCGTAAAGCCAAGCACCGACACTCCAGTCAGAAACGATAGAGAAGAGATGGCGGTGAGAAGACATCAGCCAATCGTACACTGACCGACCCCTTTCCAGGATGACAATGCAACAGCAGCGGCCCCTATGTGAAGCAAACGTAAGCGCTGCAACTGGCTGCGACGCCCTAGTTCAATAGCAGCTTGAAGACTAACTTAAAAGTATTATTACATTTTCATAAGCAGACACAGCAAGACTAACAGACATAAACAAATTTTTACCTCACAACCTATGCTTCCTTTTTTTTTCAATGCTGTTCCCACAGGAGATGTAAATTTTGACACATCTGCTATATATCTTTGGAAATGGACACGGTCACGTGCCTCCTGCTCACATAACCCAATTCGTCTGCATGATAGGTTTAATTCTATGCACCATTCTACATATTTTATTAACTTTCATCTTATACTTCACCTCCATAATAGCACTCATCTTCAGCAAAACTAATGTAATGTGTGACCTGCACAGTCTTTATAAACGTATACATGCATAATACAATAGGGGATAGGTTTTTTTGTAAATAACAACAACAAAAACGTATGGTGACTAATTTTTTTCCTCGTTTATTCAGTTCACACAAATACAATATAGTTCTTGAGATACAATATATTTCCTGAGGAACAATGTAGTTTTTGAGGTACAATATAGTATTTTTGAGGTACAGACTGACTCTGCTATTCCAGTGCAGAAACACTTTTAACTTACACGCTAAAACAGTAACACTGGTCAGAATTTTTTTATATAAATCTACGCTAACAACTAATGTGGAGATACTTTCTTTACTGCAACTAAATTCCACAGCCCGAGTAACATAGCTTTTACAATAATTCTGATGCACTGTACACACCTAGAATCTAATTTCTACAGCCTCCAATAGCAAAGGTTTTTACAATAAAAATCCTGATGGACTCTGAACTATATACTTAAAATCTATTCTGACTTGGATGGCCAGCGGCAGGTGAAAAACTTAAAAGTTATTCTATTTAAATGATGCACTTGGAGTGTAGATATGTATATATTTGTTATTCTTCAATTTCTTGATGCATGTTTCACGACGAAAGGTATCCTGGGGGAACAGGCTAGTGTGAGTGTACAGAGGACACAATATTTCGGCAGTCGACCTTGTTGCCATCATCAGGTGTGCTGATGTACCGCAAAGGGACAGCAGGTGTGTGGTACGTATCAGATTCCCCCTCCCTCGGGCGCTCCCTCCGCCGTCTGTGCCATGTGTGCTCTCTCAGTTATCTGCGCTGGCTTTCGACGCCCGGCTTGTGGTCCCAAATCTGGGTGTTCTCTTGTAGGTCCGTGCCCAGGGAGGTTTGCCAGCGGCGTTTGTCCCTGCTCTCGAAGTCGGTACATTCTGGGATATTTCTGTCTTCTCCTTAATCTAGGTAATGGCTGGTTCCCAAGCTTAGTTACGAGAAAAGCCGCTGTCACGATTCAATTCAGGTTTTCCTCCTCTGATCTCCATAGCTTCTTTGATGATACAGTCCCAATATTTCAAAGTCTGTGTTAGGACCTTGGTATTGTCATAATCCATGCCGTGAAGTTCTGACAGGCAATGCTTGACGATTGCAGAATTATCAGGTTGTTCCAATCTCATGTGCCACTGGTGTTCACAGCATCGGTTTTTAATGGTGTGAATTGTCTGACCCATGTGTTCCACGCCACATTGGCATGGTATATCCCAGAATGTACGGGCAGGGCGAGGAACCTCCAAAACGCCACCGGCAATCCTCCCTGGGCGCGGACCTATGAGAGAACACCCAGACACAGGGCCACAAGCTGGGTGTCGAACATTGGCATGGACAGCCGAGAGAGGTCCTGCGGCAAGGACAGCCAAGGGAGCGCCCGAAGGAGGGGGAGGGAGAATCTGATATATACCTCACACCTGCCATCCCTTGGCAGTACATCAGCACAATTAATGATGGAAACAAAGTCGACTGCCGAAATGTTGTGTCCTTTGTACACTCACACCAGGCTGTTACTTGAGATTTATGTCGTAGATATATACAAGGTGAGTCGTGTAAGACGTAACACTGCCTTTATTCTGGAGGCGATTGCACGTATCGGCATGTGGTTTTCGGCGAATCATAGCGGACTATGCGGCACATACGTTGGTACACGCACAAAATCACAACGTTTATATTGTCCGAGATAATGAGGCAAGTATATGTTTTTTAAATGGTATGCTATACTTTTTTACCACCATTCGAACGCTCTGGAAAATACGTGTATAGTGATGTAACGCATGTTGCTATTGTGATTCAAACTTTGCTTAAAAGAGGGCGGATGAGGATTTACCTACGTAGCGTAGGCCGTGCATGCTGCATAGAGCACGGCAACTCGATCCTCGGGTCGCGCGAGGTGTGTGTACAGTCTGCAGCCGCTTCCGATCGCCTCGACATTCAGTCGTACAATATTTCCCAGCATCTTTTAAGCGAAGTTTGAACCACAATAGTAAAATGTGTTACATCACTATACGCGTCTTTTCCAGAGCGTTCGAATGATGGTAAAAAAAAGTATAGCGTCCCATTTAAATAACATGTACTTGCCTCATTATCTCGGTCAATATAAACGTTGTGATTATTGTGCATGTGCCAAAGTATGTGCCCCATAGTCGGCTACGATTCGCCGAACACCACTTGTCAATACGTGCAATCGCTCCCAGAATAATGGGGGTGTTAACGTCTTACGTGACTCACCCTGTGTATTTACAGGCTACACATACCTTGTGTGTGAACAAATAAATCAGTATACAAATATTATTTCTTATTTATGCTTTTGAATATTTTTTTTGTTAATCCTTCGCTTTAAATTTTCTTCTTTCACACACATGCTGTGCATGTATATACTTTTATCTTTTCTTTTCATTCTTTTTTTCCACACATGCTCTATTTGTATGTATATACGCATGTACATAGTACACGTAAATATTTACATGATGCACTCACATACATACATACATACACACACACACACACACACACACACGCAAAATTACTTACCCTATGATAGGATGGTTATACTACTACTCTGCAGACTCTCCCTCTCTCTCTCTCTCTCCCTCTCTCTCTCTCTCTGTCTCTCTTCTCTCTCTCTCTCTCTCTCTCTCTCTCTTTCTCTCTCTGTATCTCTCTCTTCCTCTCTCTCACACACCATTAGAGTACCCCACTCCTTTTCTCGCTACAAGTTAGCAGTGTGAGTACGGGAGAGTTTCAGTCCTGTCATCACAAATGACCCTTTTACAGTCATGAGGCAACAGACTGATTTTAGATTGCAGCACAGTGTACACCTCGTGTCCTCTCGATCAGATACTGGTCCGCCATACCATATACGGCGTCTGCAGTGCAGCATCGCGAACACCACTGTACAGGCACCACATGAAATGGAAATGAGCGTATGGCATCGTTGGCCAGGAGTCCCCCATTCGGAGAGGTTCGGCCGCCCTAGTACTTATTACATTTGACGCCACATTGGGCGACTTGTGCGTCAGATATTGGGATGAAATGAATATGAGGGCAACACAACACCCACTCCCTGAGTGGAGAAAATCTCCTGTCCCAGCCAGGAATCAAATCCGGGCCCCTTGGCGTCAGATTCCGCCGTGCTGACCACTCAGCTAATGGAGGCAAACACAGGCACCGCAAATAGTCTTCGATAGAGAGGGCTCTTAATGCCATGCAACGCACAACCTTGGCCGGCCTCTGGGTGTCACCTTCCAATGTGCAATATGCATACATTTTTGAGTGTAGACCTACAAATTTCCCCAATCGGCAATTCATTTGCCTCATCCTTCATAAGACTGATAACCTTCTTGCTCTGTGAAAGAATACCATAATGATTATTGGTCGCTTATGAGGATGTGTCGAATTCATTACTGTGGCACCTCATTACTTCAAATGGATTGCAGTTCTTCACCCAGTAGATGAAGCTATCTGTATCCATATAAAGTAATTTATGATCTGCGAAATGAGTTTTCGCTAACTCATAATGAAAGTGCTACATGTGGAGTTTGGATAGGTCTTGTACGCACATCCCCACATAAATAGGTTTTGTAAACTCTACTGCAGTCTTCACCATCTCCACAGCAACAAAGTTCTTATTGAATTTAGTGACCCACTTAAAATTCGGTCTAGCAATGCATTTTCTTACGCCATAATGCCCATCCCATTCGGTGTTGATCAAAATTTCACGTCGTTCCCTCAAATCTCCATTGTTTTACCAAAAACTGAATTATTCATTAATTTATAAAAATCTTTCTCACTGTCACACATCGCGGAAGCATTCTGTCTCTTATTCAATTCAGTATATTCCTTTAACCAGGGGGACTGCTTGAAGGAGATAGCCTGAGGGATTCTAACCGGCTCCATACCCAAGCTGAGAGAATCCTGCAGATGACGACAATGAATAATGTATCTCCCCTTATACCCCAGTGTTGTCATCAGTTTTGGCGTGGAGCTGCTTGTGGAACTAGTTGCTCTGGATACAGCGGCAAATCAGTGTGCGTATCATGCAAACTAATACTGTATGAGAGTTCTGCCCCCACCTCTGAATCAGCTGCCATACCCCCCACCTAATCCCTTGCATCCGTCTTCGGGCACCCATCAATACTCACCAATCGGCAGTGATTGCTGCATGGTGTGCCCATATAAGTTATTTATGTCCCAGTACATTATGTAACTCGAATCAAGGGATGCGTCGAACCTATCACCCATCCAGGGGTTATTTGCCTTCGCATGCCTATGGACACCTTGGCAAAGTCCCCCACAGATCCCTCACTCAGAGAAAAGAAGCATGTCAGCATCAGTCAACAATTCAATGCTGCACTTCGTTTTCTTAGGCATTGCGTCCCAAGACAACCCAGGCGCCATGTAATAAAAGACAGGACCCAGAGAATATGTGGTCATGCATAAACTCCAGAATTTCTCGAAAATGTCCGCAAGCGAACACACGTTTGTGTCCATATAAAGCCGTGCATACTCTGCTAAAGTGGAAATAATGGATTCCCGCCAGACATTCATGGCATACTCATACTCTGCATCATTGATGGCATAGCCAGTAAGGTTGCTGGAGAATGTAGTTCTGTCGGGTAGCCTCGTTTTGTTGAGTTTCGCGATACTATCCACATACTCATGTGGGAAAACCCCCTTTCTGGTCACAAGCTGAAACTTTACCTCGTCAGGAAATGCAGCTCGAGTGATCTGCAAATCCTCCTGAGGTAGAGTTTCAACTAGTTTCTGCAGTGGTGCCTGCATAAAACTTAGCGTAACAAGGAAGTGGAACATGGCGTCATTCGTTTGGAGACTGGACACTGACCTGAGTTTTCTCCCAACCGAAATCAGCCAACTGCTCAACTAGAAAGTGAGCGTCATGCATGCTTAAATTACTGAATAAGACGTGTATATGTCTTGGTATCTGATACTTCAAATTGCACACATTGTGAGCTGCGCCACGTAACTTCCCCATTAGTTGGCACTGGCCCATAAGAGTAGTTTCAGCTTTTCTTTCTAACGGCAGCCCACAAATATGACAATCAACCGTGTTATTGTACAAATCTTCACTTCCCTTCAATTTGGTCATAGGAATGTTGTCGCTGTAGAGATTATTAACCTTCTGTGAAAGTTTTTCGAGCTCAGTGGGCAGCAAAACCACAGGATTATCCCCGACATAAGATTTGTAGCAGTTAAGACTGGAATCACAGGACGATACAATTTGGTATACTGGCGCATATGGTACGTATTTTTCTGTAAAGGTGGTGTTTTAAGACTGTAGGGTTACCTGTACAGTGGGTCACAGGAGCGAGGAGACAATCAAAGTCGACGTACACTACAAACAGGCATCGTTCCACGTGGTGAGCATTCTTGAACTTTATGACTTTGTTTTCCTCAGTAGGCATACGAGGTAACAAGTACCGGATCCTTGGAAGTGCTTTGATGAGGAAGAAGGTTTTGCCGCCACCGTTATGCACGCCATACTGTGTTGAGGCTGCGGAGACGTGACCGCTTTAGAAGAAGAGATAAAATAAATATTAGTTAAGTGCATCGCTGGCACGGTGAAAGGAAGAATTCTGACGATCCCAAGGTTATAAGCAGAGTGAGCAACTACCTTTTTCGTTCTGACTTCACTTCATCGGGCGACTCCAAAAAAGTCATCATCATCATCTCATAGCACCAGATCTGAATGCCTGACCCGTTTGGGTATGTCATCGTCTTTGTCAGAATCCGGCAATTGGTCTGTCTTGCCTACAACAACAACAACAACAACAACAACAAACAGGATATATGAATCGATTTGTTACAGAAAAATGTTCCTAAATTACTCTATTACAATTAGAGGCACATACAAACGTGATCATTTTTCAGCTTAAAAGTATGCTGCTCGGGCATCTCATTCTTTTCTGGAGGCTGTTCCTGAATCTGCTGATGAAAATCCTCCAGCTGCCTGTCCAGCAAGCCGAACTCCTTCTTTAGAGCTCTTCCTTTAACACGACGAGACGTAATTTTATTTATTTTGAATGTCAAGTTACGCAGAAAGATCACACAGGGGTAATTTTTTTCTATACGTACATAAGTGTTGTTGTTGGTTATCCACAGCTGGAGGCTGATCCACGGAGTGTTGCTGCAGCTGCAGTGGATAGTTCTATTCAGCCCCCAGTTCTGCCTCCAGCTCAATTTGCATTTGCATCAAGTGAGCTAGAGGAAAAAAAAAAAACAAGTATGAAATAAGAAAATTTTGAATCGTTACTACACAAGAAAATATTACAATGAAAATTATACTCACATGGCAATTCTGGCTGTGAAACCAACACGGGAGGCTGGACTTCGAGAGTCTTGCACGGTCCAGCCCCCTCCTGTTTCTCCTCACACTCCAAGATAAGATCCTGGATTTATACTGTAAGAAGAAGACATAATTAATAAGACGAATTTAACATACACTCGAAAATTTACAGTCAAAATAGAAATTATTTACTCACTTGGTAATTCTGTCTCCAGAATTCTACGCCTCTTGCTGCTACACTCTGAAGCATTGCTGCAGCCACCTCTCTTCATCTTGCAGAGAGAAAAGAACCAGTACACACAGAGACGACGGAACGTAGAAAGGGCGGACAGCTGCAGACTGAGGACAATGGAGGTTGGTTGTGGGTTTATAGACCGAGCCGACCAATGAAAGAGCTTCATTAGAATATACTGCCGATGAGAGGTTTTGTTGAACGTCACTATTTCTGGAAGGGCTTGATGCAACCATCGACTGTCTCTCTCTCTCTCTACAGAGAACAAGATTGCTTTTATGATTAACGGTGTTTTCGCAAGCATGCACATACATGATCATGGCTTTTAGTGGTGAGAAGTTTACCGTTTCTCAGACGTAAGTTCAAAGCAGGATATTAGGATTGCTGGGAAGGGAAACACGTGATGCCTCATTAGGACCATCAGGAAGAATGCAATCGGTGTTATACTGGGCTAGTTTCGTTAACAGGTCCTGTTAGGAACAGAATTTCCATGCAGACAAGCTGAGACTCCAAAAAACTCTTATAAAAGCGACCGTTAACTATTTCTGCAACACCTTACAATTTCCGAGAGGTCGACTTGGATCTTATTTACATAGCCTTGTGGCGTCAGTGTAACACAGAACCTTTCAGATGCCCCTGAGAAGGTTAGTCACTATGCTAACATTTCGCAGCGATGCGTCAGCCACGCTGGGCAGATAAACATGCGTGCATGTGTAGACGCAGCTCGCATGTCTCGTTAGCATCGCTAGGATCAGTGCCCCCTGTGCTATTCTAGGAAGCATTGGAACAGATTCCTGTGGCGCGCTCTGTGACGTCAGTATTCACAGGTGGAGATGTACCGTTCCAGCAATGGTAAACACGCACATGCAGCCCAGAGCGTGACTTGACTCTCATTTACATAGACATGTGATGTCAGTATAACACTCGAAGAATTCTAGCTATATACCCAAAAACAGACCCAACTTTTACCTGCTGGCTGTAGGTGATAGCAGCCTGAGAGCAATGGCTCGCACCCCTGTGCTTGTCTGTCCAGTGGAGGCTCAAGGCGACGTCGGCATATGTGCACGTTGCAGCCTTTGATACGTTGCAAGTGAAGAAAGTTCGAAAACGTTTTTTATGTGCACTGAATGTTTGTGCACTACATTATTTTCGGCTGTTTAGGTGTTGTGAGTGTGTCTGCTAAGCATTTTACAAGGGTTATTTTGATAATTTACGAGTTGTTTTCATGTCTCCAGATCAGTGTACTGCATTATTTAGGTGGTTTTCAGAAGTTTACAGGTCTGTAGGCTATGTATTGTGAGTCCAAACACGTCGAATGTTTTGTATCAGTGTAATAAATAAACGACATGAAATCCGTCCCTAAATAAATTGTTCCAAAAATAACTAAATAACACTCCTTCCTCTCTCCAGCAACCCAGCACGGGCTGAGTCCTTTTCCCGCCATTTTTCTCCCAAACCGCCATCTTGGATTATGTCACGGGAGTGACGATGGCGCCCTCTGGTGGCAATATTGCGTACTAGGTCAGTTGGACTCCTTTTCCCGCCATTTTTCTCCCAAACCGCCATCTTGGGTTATGTCACGGGAGTGACGATGGCGCCCTTTGGTGGCAATACTGCGTACTAGGTCAGTTGGACTCCTGACCTCGTAGTGAACACACTGGATGGAGTTACTGCCTCAAATTGTTTAAATGAACACTGCATCCAAAATAAAGACTTACGTCCATCCCATTCAGCAGCCTGGCACCGGCTGTGCTTTCCCCCACCAATTCCTAGGAAGAGGTGATGGTTGAATGACTTAGGTTAGTGAAAGTAGCCCAAGTGCCCTTTTTTCCCCGCCATTTTCTTAGGTTAGTGGAGGTAGCCGTGGTGTGTTACATTATCCTGCTGGAATTTCAACATCCACCATTTTCTATGGGAGGGAGAAGGGGGTCTGGTTAGTGGAGGTGATCCAATTGACCTATTTTCCTGTGAAAATTCCAACTTCCCACCATGACGTCATGGCGACGTTGCCATATCTATTGCTGCCATCTTGGATTCGTCATCTTTAATAAATTTTGCAACAGTGGAGAGAGGCGACGCCCTTTTTGCCCTCCTACTGACTCCGTCTACTATATGACGTTGAGGGGTAGCCTGCGAAAAGTTGCATGCAAGTATTCTCAACCAGCAAGTGACTGTTTAATGACTGTGTTTATGCACTACAGCAGCAAGTGTCATAAGGTCGCTGTTGCTCAGCGATTTCTGTCTGGTTTGAGCTGTCTTTACGTCACACAGTGAGGTATTAGGGATATAAGCAATAGACTCTCCACTAAGTTTAGCTCCACATCCGAACTAATACGCAGACACTGGAGCTAGTAAATTGGTTTAAGCTGGCAGCAACTGCTGCAGATAGTGATGGAACAAGCCGATTCCCGGGTATGAAAATAACGCAGACGTCAGACGGCGGGAACAATACAGCGATGAGAGCAACTGCCAAGAGAGGGGAGGCTATGCCGAGACGATCAAGCTTGGACAGAAAACTAAAAGAAACTGCTGATGATATTCTCGCAGACTTCCAACGTGAATTAAAACAAAGAAGGGTATCCTCAACAATCGTAGCACCTGTTAGACAAATTTGGACGCTTGCTCTTGCTCGGGCCAAACTCACAGGTAACAATGAGAAATTAAGAGTGAAACTGAAAGACTAAGAAAGGAAGTTGCCGTCAGCAATGCGACTGATGCAGCATTCAGATTTGCCGAACTAAAAGCGGAAATAATCGAACTGAAGGAAGAGAATTACAAACTCTTAACGGAAATGACAAATGACTCAAAGTATGCTGCTGTAGAATCTGCTCCTAGTGTCACGAAACCGAAAATCGAAGTTGTTTGTAAAACTGAAAGAGTAAAGGCAAAGAAAACAGGTGTTCTGTTACTTAAGACAACAGGCAATCAGCAAAGAAGGGCGGTACAGGGTTCATTGACTAAAACGATTAATTCCCGTCAAGACGAAATGAAAATAAAGGGCATCAGATCAACAACAAACAACGTGATAATCTAAACCGAGGTGAAGACAGATGCCATGAAAATGGCAGAGAGAACATCGCAGCTAAAGGGCATCAAATAAGAGGAATCCCCCCCACAAAAAAGAAGATCAGTAATAGTTATTCACAACGTCCCCTCGTCCATTTTGGGCAATGATTGCGTGGAGAAACGGTGCGAGATTAACCTCAGTAAGGACGTCTCCAAAGAAATGTTTGACGAAGAAGTGAAGCTTAAGATTAAAACAGGATCGAAAACCAAGCGTTAGCCCTCGAGTATCGTATGTCCGTATGCAAATAGAACCGGTATACATCGATTTCGAAGCACTTAGAATAAAAATCTTCATAAGGGTGCTGAAATGCTACCCTTGCCATGTCTTAGGACACCCAGCTAAGCGCAGCAGGAGAGGCCCTTAACAGTCTGCTACAAATGTGCCAAACCGGTACAGATCCAAACCGATTGCACTGAAAAGGCAGTTGGTCGCACAACCGTACTGGCAACAAAGAAGGCGGTTCGAAATGTCCCTCACACAAGCAATTACTTGAAAAACTAATCATTAACACAGACTACAATTACCAAAACTGTGTCTACTAAGAGCTCGATATGTCAAGATGACCTTCATTCCACATATCTCTACAGCGCATGTGAAGACATACACCGCGGAACACAAGTCCCAAGGTCCCAGGGCGAGGTCATGGCACCTCGCAATTGCATGGCAGCAAAAATGGGCTTCCCCTGAAGACGTTCGATGATAATGAAATCCCTCGATTATACTGAAATCCTCCCGACGCGGCTCAGCGTCATTACTTGCAGACTACAGAACAAAAAAATGGTTCAAATGGCTCTGAGCACTATGGGACTTAACATCTGTGGTCATCAGTCCCCTAGACCTGAAAACTACTTAAACCTAACTAACCTAAGGACATCATACACATCCATGCCCGAGGCAGGTTTCGAACGTGCGACCGTAGCGGTCGCGCGGATCCAGACTGGAGCTCCTAAAACCGCTCGGTTACTCAGGCCGGCGACAACGGATCACATCGACCTATCGTGCATCCACGCTTCCGTGGACTATGAGGTAGTCAGGCACCTAAAGCGTGAAATGACTGTAACCAGATAACAGCTAAATCTAACCACAAGGTCCCACTTTGTGTAACAGCAACCTGTGCCTTACTGCAAGTGTTATGGCTATATTGACGACAAAGAGCTAATTAATAAGAACATTAATGATCGGGTACGAACCTGAAAGGAAATGCCATATTATAGCAGGACAAATTTTCAAAAGACAACTAGTGTCTTAGTACAAAACTACTGCCTATAATCACGACCAAAGATCCGACCGAGTAAAGCTCTGAGGTTCGGGTACAAAACAGAAAAAAATAAGTAGGGCAGGTGGACAATGAAACAAATCACCATGAGGATTACTGAATGTTACTCCCCATTATCAGCAAGCAGTTCCATGTATCACGGTGCGTCGCGGCAGTTACGGGGTGGTGCTGATGAAAGCTAGGTAGAAGAGGGCAGCCAGGCCACGAGCGGTCGTCCGACACGAATGTTGCCAACCAACCCACGGGATGTCGGCCCACTGCTGGTAGCCGACGCTGACCCTGGTGAAGTAATCCGGCATCTTCGATCTGCGCAGGTGTTCCTTCTGCAGCTCGTGGCCTCGGCCGCTCGGACCTCGTGGCTACCTCTTGTCGCGACGCTACCGCCAATCCTCAAACTTTTTGCCTCTCTCTCGGGCTAGCGAACCCTGTACCTACACTCATGCTCATAAGTTAAGGATAATGCTGAAAAATGGCGACACAACGCTCTGGTGGGCGGTTTGAGGGTTTAAATCACCTCGAGGTATGACCATGCTGTGCATTTGACCTGCGGTCGTCGCACGGTGACGCTGGCAGCAGTCCACGCACGCAAAGATGTGTTGGTGCATGTCAGAGTACGGTGCAGCGAGTAAGTGTGCAGACGTTTTCAGACGTGCTAATGGTGACTGTGTGTTGAAAATGGCTCAAAGAAAACGTATTTATGACAAGAGGAGTAGAATACTAGGGCTACTGAAGGCTGGTCAAACGCAGCGGGTCGTAGCACGGGCCATCCGTGTGCCACAAAATGTGATCTCAAGATTATGACAACGATTCCAGCAGACAGGAAACGTGTCTGGGTGCTACAGTACGGGACGTCTAGAGTGTACAACACCACAAGCAGGCCGATATCTCACCATCAGTGCCCGCAGACGGCCACGGAGTACTGCCGGTAGCCTTGCTCGGGACCTTACTACAGCCAGTGGAACAGTTGTCTCCAGACACACAGTCTACAGACGACTGAACAGACATGGTTTATTCGCCCGGAGACCTGTAAGGTGCATTCCGCTGACCCCTGGTCACAGAAGAGCCCGTAAGGCCTGGTGTCAAGAACACAGTACATGGTCATCGGAACAGTGGTCCCAGGTTATGTTCACAGGTGAGTCCAGGTACCGTCTGAACAGTGATTCTCGCTAGGTTTTCATCTGGAGTGAACCAGGAAGCAGATACCAACCCCTTAATGTCCTTGAGAGAGACCTGTACAGAGGTCGAGGTTTGATTGTGTGAGGTGGGATTATGATTGGTGCACGTACACCCCATCATGTCTTTGACAGAGGAACTGTAACAGGTCAGGTGTATCGGGACGTCATTTTGCACCAGTATGTCTGCCTTTTCAGGGGTGCAGTGGCTCCCACCTTCCTCCTGATGGATGATAACGCTCGGCCCCATCGAGCTGCAATCGTGGAGGAGTACCTTGAAACAGAAGGTATCAGGTGAATGGAGTGGCCTGACTGTTCTCTAGACCTAAACCCAACCGAGCACTTCTGGGATGCTCTCGGTCGACGTTTCGCTGCTCGTCTTCAAACCCCTACAACACTTTAGGAGCTTCGACAGGCACTGGTGCAAAAATGGGAGGCTATACCCCAGCAGCTGCTCGACCACCTGAGCCAGAGTATGCCAACCCGCTGTGCAGCCTGTGTACGTGACCATGGAGATCATGTCCCATACTGATATGGGGTAAATGCGCAGAAAACAGTGGCGTTTTGTAGCACATGTGTTTTGGGACTGTTTTGTCAACTTATCACCAATACTGTGGACTTACAAATCTGTGTCGTGTGTGTTTCCTATGTGACTATGCTACTCAACATAAAAAAAATAAATAAAAAAATGGCTCTGAGCACTATGGGACTCAACTTTTCAGGTCATAAGTCCCCTAGAACTTAGAACTAGTTAAACCTGACTAACCTAAGGACATCACATACATCTACGCCCGAGGCAGGATTCGAACCTGCGACCGTAGCGGTCTCGCTGTTCCAGACTGCAGCGCCTAGAACAGCACGGCCACTTCGGCCGGTCCCTATGCTATTAGCGCCAGTTTTGTGTAGTGACACGTTGTGCGGCACCACATTCTGCAGTGATCCTTAATTTATGATCATAAGTGTATATCGACAAGCAAAGACCTTCTAAGGACACAACTCACAGATACCAACTCTTCCTCACAGATATTGGCAATGGGGCCGCAAAAGATATAGTCGATACCACACCTGGGCCAGTGGCGTCAGACACACCAGTCTACTAACTGAGTGGCACCACGACTCACTAGTGTCAAAACGAACCTTCTTAAAATGAGAAAATCGTTTCCTTCCCGTGCTCTGTCCAACGACATTATCCCCTTACACGGCGCAAATATTTCTGACTACTTCGACTGCTGTCATGCCCCTAGTGAACTCAAACAGAAGAATATGTCGGAAACGTTCCGATTTCGCCATTTGCCACTCGGTTTTCCTAGTACTCACTTTTGTAGTCCCTCGTCGCCAGTTTCGTAAACGCCTCGTAGCTACTGCTGTGGAGGCCGAGTAGCCTCTGTTACAGTAAGCCGAGATTGGGAGTTCGTGAAACGGCTTCTGGTGCAGTAGACCGCTAAGACATTTTCACCCTGCCACTATCACACATCGGTGCCCCAGAGACAGGTAACAGGATAGGAGAACGAAGGTTCTACAACACTCCAGTAAATTAGTAACGCAGTCTTTATGACTATTCAATAAATTTTTTCTGGGTTTGTGACCGCATTGTCAACGTATATAAAACTACCGGTGTTTCGGTCACTTTTCCAAGCGACCTTCTTCAGGGTGTAAACAAAAACATTACAGTGATAGAAACGTCGGTAGATTTATATATATTGACAATGTGGTCACAAACCCAGAAAATTTTTATGACTAGTTTAATATTGAAGTTTGCAACAGTGCATGTAATTTAATACACAAAGCCCTCCATGGCTAAGTGCAAATAATCCAAGGTAAACCTCACAGTACATGGCGTATGGAATTTACAACTGCCTGTTCACTTCTAAGAGTTTATCATAAGACGTCCTCAGTCAAAGTCAGGCCTGGACGATGATCTATAACCCAGTGGGCGAGAGCTACTCTTTTATCTTGCGCGTAGGCTTCTCTCCGTTGTCGTCCTGTCATTGGCGGGTTGTACTCGGCCGGCAATTGGCCGACGCGAAGTCGATATCTTCATCCTCAGAGCCGCCCGTGGCGCTGGCGGAACTCGCGCAAGCGGCGAGTCTCTATGGCACTGGCGCCAGTTCGCATCTTTGCGCCTGTGGTGCTTTTGCTCTGGCTGTGTCTGTTTCGGACGACACGGCATCCACAGCTTCACTCACTATCTTCAAATAACAAAACGGCAATGCGTAAACTGAACTAGCAACAGCGAAATAAAAAATGACAATCGATAAATAAATCCATAGCCATTGGGACACCAAAAAAAAGGGCCAAATTGCCTCCATTCCTTCCTGTTTTGAGCCCGGTTCCTCCAGGTGTCTTCAATTCATAGGGCTGCTAGGTCCTTCGCCAGGGATTCCATCCAGCGCTGCCTTGGTCGTCCAATGGGGCGTTTGGTATTTGGTTTCCCCGTTAGTGCCATCTTCGCCTGTCTTCCATCTGGCATACGGGCTACATGGCCCACCCATTGTATTCTTTTCCGCTTTATCTTCTGTAGGATAGTTGGTTGTCGCATCAGAATGTAGATTTCCTAATTTTTCTGCCTCCTCCATTCTCCGTTATCTAAAACTGGTCCCCATATCTTCCTCATTACTCTTCTTTCAAATATTAATAGTTTCTCCCTTTCTCGCTTAGTCATGCTCCATGTTGCTAAACCGTACATTACTGCTGGGCGTATCACTGTGTTGTAGATTTTCATCTTAGTGTTCGACCGAGCGAGGTGGCGCAGTGGTTAGACACTGGAGTCGCATTCGGGAGGACGACGGTTCAATCCCGCGTCCGGTCATCCTGATTTAGGTTTTCCGTGATTTCCCTAAATCGCTCCAGGCAAATGCCGGGATGGTTTCTTTCAAAGGGCACGGCTGACTTCCTTCCCCGTCCTTCCCTAATCCGATGAGACCGATGACCTCGCTGTCTGGTCTCCTTCCCCGAAACAACCAACCAACCATCATCTTAGTGTTCACTGAGATCAATTTAGAGCCAAGCGTCTCTCTGAGGGAATGCATGCATTTCGTTTCCACTGCTATTCTTTCCTTATGTCCATTTTTATGTTGTTGCCCGTAGTAAACCAAGATCCCAAGTATATGAACTGGTCTACTCTCTTGAACCTCTTGCCATCTATGTCAAGAAATTCTACCTGATCTTGTCTTCTTCCTAATTGCATGAACTCTGTTTTGTCTCGATTCATATTGAGCCCTACTTTCTGTGCATTATTGTCCATTTTCCGTTAAATTTCTTTCAACTCGTGCTTTGATTCACTTAATAGTACTATGCCATCTGCATATGCGAGACAATTGAAGTTACCGTCCATCTCTACTCCAGCCCACTCCTGTTGCCTACACTCTTTTATTACTTTCTCTAAGATAACATTGAACAGAACACATGAGAGGGCATCCCCTTGTCTGAGACCTGTCTCAATCTCTAATGTTTCTGATGTGAATCCTCGGAAACGTGCTGCTGCCTTTGACCCTTCCATACAAGCTTGCACCATTCTCACTAGCTTCTCAGGGATTCTGAATGGTGGCTCTGAGCACTATGGGACTTAACATCTATGGTCATCGGTCCCCTAGAACTTACAACTAATTAAACCTAACTAACCTAAGGACAGCACACAACACCCAGACATCACGAGGCAGAGAAAATCCCTGACCCCGCCGGGAATCGAACCCGGGAACCCGGGCGTGGGAAGCGAGAACGCTACCGCACGACCACGAGATGCGGGCAGGGATTCTGAAGTCCGGCATTGCATTGTATAGGCTATTCCTGTGGATGCTGTCATATGCACGATGAAAATGGACGAACAGGCTGTAGATATCTTTATCACATTCCCAATGATTTTCAAACAATTGTCTTAGTGTGAAAATGTGATCTATTGTCGATCGGTTTGGTCGAAAGCCAGCTTGGTATTCCTGTGTGTTGTTATCTATGAATGGTTGCAATTTTCTGAGGATAATGATGGACAGCAACTTATACGTTACATTCAGCAAGCTGATTCCTCTGTAGTTACCGCATTACATTTTGCTTCCCTTCTTGTATACTGGGTATATTATAGCTAATTTCCATTCTTCTGGAAATATCTCCTTCTCCCATATCAACTGGATCAGTTTATATATCTCTAAGTGTAAGCTCTCACCTCCCACCCTGATTAATTCTGATGTTATTCCGTCCTCCCTTCGGGCTTTGTTGTTTCTGAGTCCTTTGATAGAGATTTTCACGTCTTCTTCACTAACTTCCCATTCTTCTTCATTTTAGTTGTACACATACAGACTAACGAAAGGTCAAAATCAAAATTTATATTTAATAAGAGCGAAAACTGCTTTCGTTTCATTATTTTGTGCAGCTGTAGGAGAGAAGGAGTTGAGAAAATGTTTGAAATTACACACTAGGTATGTTGAAAGGAGCTGTGTACTCCCTTTGTGATGTATTGGCTAGTCTTTTTTTTTTTTTTTTTTTGAGGTACATGTCTGCAGTTCTGGTGCACATTGAAATCCCCGCGCCATAATACCATAGCACTCCGATAGAAACGGTTCAACCCATTGATTATACACCTCTGGGTGCTTGGGGGAAAACATGTTAACTAGGTCAGCATACAGGCTTCGACACGCGCAAACATCCAGTGTCTCTGATGTCATAGGGCCACCACTCCAGAACCTGTAGTCTGCTGTCATATGACCTATCCCATTTTCCCCTTAGCTGTGCACTTACACCTGATTTTTTATTTTCATTTAATTTTTGTTTGTCATTTTGAGTCTTCAGCGACTCGTATGATGCGGCTCACCAAGATTTATTCTCCTGTGCCAACGCTTCCGTCTGAGAGTAGCAGTTGAAACTTACGTCATCAATGATTTGCTGAAAGTATGCCAATCTCAGTCTTCCTCTACAGTTTTTACCCTCTACAGTTGACTGTAGTATCATGACCTAACGGGTGTCCTATCAACATGTCCCTTCTTCTTTTCACAGCTTTTATAACATTCCTTTCCTCGAACTTCCAGCATGCTGGAGTAGCTGTGGGTCAGCAACTTCTGTTAATCAGTGCAACTGAAAACCAGTCGAAAGTTGCAAATTTTGTTTTCTTCGTCCACTCGATGACTGGTTTCTGGCCTAGACTCATTTTCAAACTATCGTAACATAGTGAAAAATGGTATTTCCGAAGATGTGAAAATCACATCAAAAATGTGCAACGAGTAGGTACAGCACACTGGCGCAGTGGGGATACTTTTTTAATTTCCCGCCTGTTTTAATCTCCCGCCTAAATTTGAATTTCCTGAATTTTATACATGGGGAAATTGGCCTTCGTCAGAGGGGTTAGAGGTTTGGGGTGGAGGAACGTCATTGATAACCACTTTGTCCGAGGATTTCCCTCAAATATCTACTAAAGATATTAGTAGCAAAATCTGTAACATGCTACCAGTGATGCGTCTGAAAAATTTTATCAGTGTGCAACAATGCGGTGGCATATCCTTTTGACTTGCAAGGATAGTAATCATAAATAAATTGAATATTTTATAATAACTTTAAGTACATAGATTGAACTGTTTAAATGTATTAAAATTTTGTTATTAGTCGTTTAACATTTCGAGGTATAAAATAAAAAGAAAAAGAAGTTTTGGTAGCAGTAGGGATCGAATCAATGCCAACGAAATACTAGTCACTGCAGCTGACCACTCGCGTACAGAGCCATTGCCTTGATATTCAACACTTGCAGAGTACGTTACACGGAATTTTGAAGGAATGTGGAAAACCTAGTAATCATAGTGCTAGAAGGGATGACGTCACAGCAGAGGGTAGGTAACTGAAAACAGAAGGCTGTGTCCCTTCTCTCAACTGTTCGTAGCGTGGCTGATCGTCACTTCAGCACTCGACACAGATTTGTAATTTTTGTGGGGAGAGCGCTACAAAACATGTTTCCTTACGTCTTAGTTGTATAGCAGCATGCAAGCGAAGGGAAGTAGCGTAATTTTAGTGTGATTTCTGCTCTTTTTCGAAGAGGAGTGGCACAATTTTTGTGCAATATCTGGCTCACATTGGAAGAGAAATGGCATAATCTTAGATTTTACAGCATGCTGTAGCACAATATCTTTCTGGAGTGCACACACCTTTCCTTCAAAAGCATTCAGAGTATTCTCATACATAGTTAATAGGATATAGGAATAGAAATAATTGAGGAAAAAAGCATTAAACAACGAGATACCAAGCAAAAATCACATACCATGGAAACACGACCACAATGGTATCTCATTGTTCATCAGTAGAGAGAGACTGGTATCGATCGATTTAATCTGGAAAAATAATTATTACCAACAGCAAAAAAACAAACGAATATTTCAAAACTGTACTTTTCGTGGTGATATTACAATCCTGGTAAAAACTTCCTAAAGCCAAGCTCGCATAAATCTTTCTTTATTTACAAACAACCGCTTTCGACAGACTTAAGCGTTATCTTCAGGTCTTCAAAAATTCATGTTATAGAAAATGTTCACTTTGAGTTGGACATCAGCCAAGTTGTCATGTCCTCAAAATCAACACATTTTACAACATAAGACCTGAAGATGACAACAAAGTCTGTCGAAACTGGTTGTTCGTAAATAAGGAAATATTTATGTGATCTTGGCTTTAGAAAATAATTACCAAGTAAAGCAGACCGCTCCTCATAATTTCTCATAGATAATGTATTTCATTGACTTGACATTTTGAAGAATCTAGCGGCCTGTTACAGTGCTATAGTTCAGGAACTTCAGCGTGTACTATAACTCGAGACACGAACTTGCTAACAAACTAATGCAAAACTTTATTTTTTCGAAGCTATAATTTCAGTTTTATAACTACCTATCGTAATATATTTTCTACTTTTATCAATCATGTACATGGTCGAAGTACTTGACCGTATCTCTTTTTTAGAGGCTTTATACCACTGCTTCTGTTATGTTCATCTCGAGGTTAGCCCAACTTCAGTATTATCTGCAGTGACAGGGAGCAAGACAACGATGGAAACATGCCTTCAAAAGTTCTTTCCCGTCCTGTTCATCTCGGGGAAACGAAGAGCCGTAAGAAATGCATAGGTTCCTAGAAGTGTCACAGTAGTAAGTATGTTCCACAGGTTAGGCTGTTGTGAACCGCTGCATTTCAGCCCTTGGGCCAAGATTAAGGCCACACAGACAAGAGAAATACTGGTTCATCGACAAGTAACAATAAGGAGGCTCACCCGGTGGAATCACGAAACCTATGGGATGAGCATACCTCTCTTTAGTAAGTACCGGGGATTATTCTTGGGATGACCGGGGGCGTTAGCAGCGAAAATGCTCTGCCTGGTGGTGATTAGCGATAATTAGCTGCCGGATCGGCTGCACGGGGCGTGGCTACGACCTCTGATCTGGGGGGCCGGCTGGTGATTGCGATTTGCGGTCACGGATAGCAGGCGCGAGTCTAATTAGCTTACCGAGGCCGCCCCGGGCGTGGTGGGGCTTCCCCCTGCTAATGCTGGTTACGTAAGCCGCGCGGCCGTCGCCCGGGAGAAGAACGCAGCCAGCTGCTGCTGCTGCTGCTGGTGCGACTGCTACTACAACCGACGCCGGCCGGCGCTTCACCTTCTGCTGGAGCGTCGTCCAGGCACCCACCCGAACCACAAGGTTCCCACATTTACACTGACGTCACAAAAGTCGTGGAATAGCGGTAAGCACACACACAGACGATGTTACCGCGTACACAAGGTATAAAATGTGTGAGTTAACGAGCATTGAGCTCTCATTCAAATACCGGGTGATCAAAAAGTCAGTATAAATTTGAAAACTTAATAAACCACGGAATAATGTAGATAGAGAGAGGTACAAATTGACACACATGCTTGGAATGACATGGGGTTTTATTAGAACCAAAAAAATACAAACGTTAAAAAAATGTCCGACAGATGGCGCTTCATCTGATCAGAATAGCAATAATTAGCATAACAAAATAAGACAAAGCAATGATGATGTTCTTTACAGGAAATGCTCAATATGTCCACCATCATTCCTCAACAATAGCTGTAGTCGAGGAATAATGTTGCGAACACCACTGTAAAGCATGTCCGGAGTTATGGTGAAGTATTGGCGTCGGATGTTGTCTTTCAGCATTCATAGAGACGTCGGTCGATCACGGTACACTTCCGCCGGCCGAAGTGGCCGTGCGGTTAAAGGCGCTGCAGTCTGGAACCGCAAGACCGCTACGGTCGCAGGTTCGAATCCTGCCTCGGGCATGGATGTTTGTGATGTCCTTAGGTTAGTTAGGTTTAACTAGTTCTAAGTTCTAGGGGACTAATGACCTCAGCAGTTGAGTCCCATAGTGCTCAGAGCCATTTGAACCATTTGAACGGTACACTTCCGACTTCAGGTAACCCCAAAGCCAATAATCGCCCGGACTGAGGTCTGGGGGACCTGGGGGGCCAAGCATGACGAAAGTGGCGGCTGAGCACACGATCATCACCAAACGACCCGTGCAAGAGATCTTTCACGCGTCTAGCAATATGGAGTGGAGCGCCATCCTGCATAAATATCGTACGTTCCAGCAGGTGTTTTTCAGCCAGGGTGGGGATGATGCGATTCTGTAACATATCGGTGTACCTCTCACCCGTCACAGTATCACGGTAGCAGTTTTGCTGTCCAGCGCCATCTGTCGGACATTTTGTGAACTTTGTTTCTTTCGCTTCTAATAAAAAATGGTTCAAATGGCTCTGAGCACTATGGGACAACATCTGTGGTCATGAGTCCCCTAGAACTTAGAACTACTTAAACCTAACTAACCTAAGGACAACACACACATCCATGCCCGAGGCAGGATTCGAACCTGCGACCGCAGCGGTCACGCGGTTCCAGACTGAAGCGCCTAGAAACGCACGGCCACACCGGCCGGCTGGTTCTAATAAAACCCCATGTCATCACAAGCATGTGTGTCAATTTGTACCTCACTATCTACATTATTCCGTGGTTTATTAAGTTTTCAAATTTATACTGGCTTTTTGATCACCCGGTATATAGCCGAAAGAGTCAGGAATTATGAAACGAACCCTGTCGTCCAGGACCGCATGCAAAGGGCGCAGATTCACCACGAGATGGGGAAACTTACAGGCGACTATTGTCTCTTGAGGCCTAAGCGCTATAGTGTGCGAGTGAGACAGACGAGAACCTCTGTCATATGGAAACCCTGTAGTAGGTTTTTGTGGCCGAGGAGACGTAGCAGTGGTAAATGTGGCGGACCTAAGATCGGCTATAAAGGGAAACATTTATGGAAACTATTTAATTCTGTAGCAATGCAGGGAATTAAGCCACAGTTATTTTCATCGACCATACTTCATAAATTTTCATGGTAATCCCAATAAAACTTGAATATTGATAGTACCTACAGTAGTTTAGGATTTACTGGTAAAGTGAAATTAACAAATTTTGTAACAAAGACCCGAATGCTAAAATCAGAACGCTTTGGCCGATCTTAACGATCTACATTTCAGATAGAAGCACATCATTAAAATGACAAACGTTGTAAATATCAACTCTGTAACTTAATTTGTTTAAAAGATATAGTAAATTTTAATTATCAGTATTTTCAGCTAATCATCAGATCATCATTTCCTCCACACAAAACATATTGAACGATGACAGCATGACAGCTTATTGAATCATTAGGTAACAGAATATTTGTTGTAAAGTTTAATTCATAATGGCTAGTTTTGTTCTTTATATATTTATCAGAAAGCACATTGGTGCAAGGCTACTGGCCGTGACATACAAAGTTTACATGGAAATTGTATTGGTTTTATGTAAAAGAATTTAACGTTTTTTATGTAATGGATATTATTGTTACTTTATTTAGAACGTGAAAGTGGTCAAGCTTTGATTATTTAAATATGTTAACATGTAAAGTAATACAAAATAATCTGTAGCGAATCAGATGGACGGCTCCAGGAAAGGGAACCGCGCTAGGCAGTTGAGCGAAGATGTTCGGCGCGTGGGAAACGCGGTCGGAGACACCAAAGGGGACAGTTCGGATAGAGACGCGAAAACGGACAGTTCGGCTGGATACACCAAAGGGTGCAGTTCGCATTGAGACATGAAAGTGGACAGTCGGTCTTTAGGTAATTAGGAAGTGAAACGACTCAGAAAACTTCACGTTGAGTGGTATCGTGGGACTTAGTCTCTGAGCGGTGAGCAACCGAGCGCCTGGTGTGAACTCTAACTTTTCACGTAGATAACTTGTATGTCACGTTGAGATTTTGAATGATCGAACTTTGTCAAATAGATTTGCGCTCGAGTGTAATAGTAATTCTAAATACAACCACTTTTGCTATTAGTTTGCTGTCTGAGAAAAAAACCGTTATTCTAACCAAATCGCAACTGTGTGGCCTAAATCATTTATGGGTCGTTAATTTAGTTCCCGATATTATTATTACTGTTATTATATGTTATATTAACTTTGTATTTCGCGAACTTGCCATCAGCCAGACAATTTAACCAAAAGGTCACAAGTGTCTAATTTAGTGCTTGTAATACGACACGTGCATTTCAACCCCCAAGAGGAGTTTGACCCAAGACATTTTGACGAAGAGGAACCGCATGTGAGTCCGAACATCTTTGGGATGTTAGCTCGCAAATGGAAGTGCTTCGGCCGAGCTGTCATTTGTGCTCAGGTGATTCATGTGAAAAGGCTTCCGACGTCATTATGATCGCACGACGGAATTACAGATTTTGAACGTGAAATGGTAGTTGGAGCTAGATGTGTGGGTCATTCCATTTCGGAATTCGTAAGGGAATTCAGTATTCCAAGATTCAAATTTCAAGCATTACCTCTAACCACGGAGAACACAAACACAGTGGCCGACGATCTTCACTTAATAGCCAAGAGCAGCAGCATTTGCGAATAGTTGTCAGTGCTAACAGACAAGCAACGCTGGGCTAAGGAACAGCAGAAAGCAATGTGGGATGTATGACAGATGTATCCGCAAGGACAGTGAAGCGATATTTGGCGTTAAGGGGCTTTGGCAGCACACGAACGATGCTAGCGGCTCCCCTGTACTCGTGATCATATCGGTTGGACCCTAGACGACTGCAAAACTGCGGCCTTTTCAGATAAGTCCCAGTTTTAGTTGGTAAGAGACCATGGTACTATTCGACTGTGGCGCAGACCACACGAAGCCATGGACCCAAGTTGTCAACAACGCACTGTGCAAGATAACGATGGTTCCATAATGGTGTGGGCGGTGTTTATGTAGAATGGACTGGGTCCTCTGGTCCAATTGAACCGATCGTAAACTGCATACCGCTGTGTTCCACTACTTGGAGACCAATTGCAGCCATTCATGGACTTCATGTTTCCAAACAAAAAGGGAATTTTTACGAATGACATTGCGCCATGTCATCAAGCCGCAATTGTTAACCGTCGATTTGAAGAACATTGTGGACGTTTCAAGCGAATTATTTCTGCCTCCCAGATCACCCGACATGAACCTCATCAAACATTTAAGGGACGTAACTAAGAGATCAGTTGGTGCACAAAATCGTGCACTGGCAACACTTCCGCTCTTATGGACGGCTACAGAACCAGCAAGGTTCAATATTTCAGCAATGGGACTTTCAATAATTTCTTGAGTGAATGCCACGTCGAACTGCTGCACCATGCCGGTCAAAAGGAGGCCCATGACTTTCGTCACCCCAGTGTATACTGAATGGTGAGCAAAAACCCATATCCACTCTCCCTGCCAGTTCCATAATTGAATGGTTAGCATCCGTTGCCTTCGTCGTGGAAGGTTCTGGGTTTGATTTCTGGTACCTCCCACCCCCACCTCCCCCCTATGAACGGGACCCAATAACACTCGTGAGGCAAATGAGGAGCTGTCAGAATAAAATAGCAGCGTCATCACCAGGGTTGTTGATGAAGATGGTGAAGATGTTTTGTTTGTGGGGCGCTCAAGCGCGCGGTTATCAGCGCCCGTACAAATTCCCAAACTTTGCTGAATCCAAATTCGCCACTTTGCTGAATGATGATGAAATGATGAGGACAACACAAACACCTAGTCATCTCGAGGCAGCTGAAAATCCTGACCCCGCCAGGAATCGAACCCGGGACCCCGTGCTCGGGAAACGAGAACGCGACCGCGAGACCACGAACTGCAGACATCATCAGGGTTGGCTGACTGGCAATAACGGCTGGAGAGATGGACGACACGCTGATCACATTTTCTATTATCAAACAAATCGCTTTATAGGTAGCAATCGGCCAGTCGGAACAGGCCTGAGGTCTAATTACGCTAGTGGTGTTTTCTTCTATTCTTGCTAGCTTATTCGTGAATCGATCGAAGTGAAACAGTTCTGCCTTTAAGCCTCTACATGCGCTATAAGCACTCTCGTCCGATTCTCGTGTTCTCTTAGTGAGATGTCAATGGAGACATCATGAAATCTGCGTCTATATATGAAAAGCTTGTGGGTGTGCGTACTGACAGACTTTTGTCCATGACCACCCAGTGCCACGCACTCGCGGTTGTGGTGGTAGGTAGCCCTTGGTCTCATGCTGTTAGCAGGGAAGTTTGGTCGCGGTGCGTGGCAGTAGGTGTGTGGAGAGAAGAAATCCGCGAAATATGCAGCAATAAATACCCTTAGGAACAGCTATATACTCTGTGACTTACGAACTTCTCCGTACATGTGAAAATGAGTTTACTTTCTCATTCGTCTGACACAGTGCGATGGTTGCGCGGTTTAGTCATTCAGAGTTTATTAACGACGTGTAATATCAAAAAGACCAGTGTTTAATCTCTTAGCGCGTTTTCGTGGATCATGCTTTGCCGACAATCAATAGAGACGCAGAGAGAAAAATGTAGATAGACTCGAAGATAAAATACTCGTAACTAACATATGGGTACTCGAATGGTAGACTGAACTGATTTCGGACAAACATTTATCTTATTCTTCGCGGGTATAACCCTCTTCATAATTTAGCGCGTTTTCTTTAATCACTTCGATTTTCTTCCTTTACGTTGACCGTGACCTAATATTACTAAACTAGCAGGGAAAGCGGTCTGCGTGGCGCCACCTGGGGAAGGTGTGTTGCCTTCCGAAACTGGGTTAAAACCGCCAGGAGAACCTCTGACTCCCGGAAATCTTCAGAAAGTCTGAAGTGCTTTGAGGCTCAGAGGAACCTGAGTGGGGCGGGGACCGTAATGTCCTATCCCGTGGCCTTGACGTGGCCCCGGCGCTCAGTAACCCCCTTAGATGGGGTGAAGCTAACACGGGAACGGCCGTCCATGCATGACGTTAAAAGGCTAGCCCTTAACTGGGTGCAATCCTCACTGAACCGCACTGGCCCACCGTGAATTATCAAAAGCGGTGGGTGAGACATGGTCGGCCATGATCCCCCAGTACGTGTGGAGGCGCTCCGGGGAACGTAACTCGGGTCTGAGTGCCACACCGTCTCGATGATGTCAAACTCCACAACATAAGACCCGGGCCATACCATCATTTTTATCACATCATCACTCTTATAACACCTCCGGGCTGTGGAATGGTGAGGGTTGTCATTGTGTCAAGGAAGGACGTTGAACTCCCGTCATGGTAGGACGTTAAACGCCCCCAAGCCAAGGGGAAAGCGAAGGGTGCGTGGCACAGGGGGAGCTGTGTCTGAGGACTAACCATCTGTCCCTCCCCCAATTCCCAGGGCACAAGACCAGCTGGTGCTCTGCATGCCGGCGACCTCGTTTGTCGGCGTGGGACCTCAGCGCGAGTCGGCAAGTGCGCTTCGCCGCGCCCATGGGTAACCGGGGCGTGTTCTGCCAAACCCAGGGGGTGGTGACATCGCCTGGGCTAGGTTAGCTGGGTCCAGACCGTCGAACGACTGGGTGACCGGCCCGCCACCTGAGTAGGAGTGGGTCCTTGGCCAGCAGGTGGGAGCTCGGGCTAGTAGACGGCGAAGGACGAAAAGTGCATCCGCTTCTCTGGAGTGCGGGGTGCACTTGCCGAGGAACACTGGGAGAAATCGTCGGTGACGAGGCCACTGAAAGAGACCAGGGCACTGGCAACGGTGTGCTGAACTCGGCGGCTTAGGGATGCCCTTGACTTAGGGACGAGGTTGGTCGGCGAGCTGCATCTTTAGTCCCCCCCCCCCCCCCCCTCCATGCCAGAGGAGCCGGTCCGGGGCAAGAGACGTGGCTCCCAATTTTTTCGCTTGTCAATATGGTAATGATGGCTACAGATGAGACAAGCGAATCGAGTGCGCCCATGAGGGCTTCTATGTTGGCTGATCTCTCGCCACAAGATGGCTTGAATCAAGCGACGGAGGAGAGTACTGTAGATCGATTCATGAGGTTAAGCCAGTTTATTGACCAAAATGTCAAAAATGGCAAAATTACTCAGGCAGCCGTTCAAACACTGAAAAATGAGTTGGCGGCATGGTCAATTGTTAATGCCAAGTTAGAGGGCAGGACAGAGGAGCTAGAGAAAGAAAACGATAGGCTCAGGAAGCAACCAACAAAATAATGGGCCGGCGTTGTTGCGCAAACGGCAACAAAGGCTCAATCGACCAAGGACACGATCGCGAAAGTGTCGAAAAGACCTAACACAGCGGTCTTTTTGCGACCACTCCCTGGACAGGACATCAAGAAAGTTCAAGAGGTCTTTGCAACCACTGTAAACCCAGCCAAAGACAAGATAAAGATTAACAGAGTCAAGGCAACCAAGAACGTAGTTATTGTTGATGTTGCCACTGAAGAGGATAAAGACAAGATATTGGCAAACCAGAAACTTTGTAAATCAGTCCGATGTGAGCCCCCACGAAAGAGGAACCCACTGGTCATCTTATATGATGTTCCAGTTTCACTAACTAATGAAGACCTCTGTGATACTGTGTACCAACAGACTCTAGATGATATGGACATGGAGACTTTCATGAAAGATTTTAGATTAAGGTTCAGGACAGGACTGAGGGACCGAGATGTAGTCCACCATGTGGCGGAGGTCTCAGGGCCTCTCTGGAAAAGATTAACAGCAATGGGCAAGGTATGCATAGGCTTTCATGCCATAAATGTTAAGGATTTCTTGGTGATACCTCGTTGCCACAACTGTGCAGACATTGACCACATACATAAATATTGTACCAGGAAGCCGGCATGCTCCAGGTGTGGTTCTGAAGATCATATCAGAAAAAATTGCAGCAAAACAAGCATCTGTGTGCCATGTACACGTAGAGTCCTGTGGGGCATCTGGCAGAAATTGCCCCACCTAGAAGATGTTAGAACAGCGATTAATAGCCAGAACTGATTATGGCTGACGCAGGAATCCAAATTAGGATAGCTAAGAAAAGGAAATCCCCCAGCAAACAAAAAAGAGATGCCGAAAGAGCACGCAAATTCAAAGATTTCTTAAATCGAGTACAGAACATTAAGAAACAAGAAACAATCTTGAGGAGTATAAGCACACAAACAGAACCAGAAGAAGAAGCAGACGAACAAAAAACCCCCATAAAAGATATAACCACACAGGCCGAACCCGTAAACAATGACCCTCCAGTTATCACCTCCACACTCAACCCCGAAGCGGCAAACTTTGTCGCCCGATCGGCAACAACAATGCAACTCACGCCAACACCAAGCACCCACACGTTAACTCATGACTCAAGATCTCAAGACACAAACACCACAATCCCCACACAAAACGATACCACCAAAGCAATCCTACAAGACAGCTCTGTTACAAGCACTACACAACTTGACAAAACCCATGGGAGTAGACTCTAGGAGAATCTACCCAAACCTAGAATTTGCTATGCAGCTCTCCCGCCTGGAGCAGCCGGCCATCCTCACCACAGCACTTCGGCACGTCGTACGTGTAGGGCATAAATATGGAAGAAGAGTCACCTTCTCAACAATGGAGGCTGTAGACAGAATACAGCTGAGGTCAATGAACCTTCCCACCGAATTCGGAGCCCTACGTGACTTGCTCAAAAAGGTGTTTGAAAGGAGAGGGGAAAGTTTCGAGCTAAACGAAATATATGCACAGTCTGTCTTGGCCAATGGGCGAATAGCGTCAAACTGGAACAAACCATGGCCCGAATGTAATTTCCATACATATTTTCCATAATGTCACCAAATGTTGTTATCGGACAAATTAACACTCACAATAGTCGCCTTGTCATGCAGTAGCTACGAAGGATAGTGGAGGAGCTGAGACTGGACGTAATCTGTCTGCAGGAACCATATTCTCGAGCTGGGCAAATCCCCTTCATGTCAGCCTCCTGGCAAGTCATCTCCACCGGGGAAGAACCCCAAGCAGTCATGATCATTACAAATAAAGGGCTGAGAGCAACAACAATAACGCAGCTATCGAACAGCCACTGTAACGTCGTGGGATTACAGACGCCCCTTGGTTTGGTTTTCATAGTAAATATGTATTTCCAGTATGGAGGGAACTTTGAGGACCACCTAGATCATCTTGCGGAAACGACCACGGCGTTACAAGGCAAGAAAGTAATCATCACGGCAGATATGAATGCGAAATCCCCCCTATGGTACAGCGGCACCAGAGATGCAAATGGTGAAAAGGCTGAGGAGTTTATCATGGCCCAACAGCTTGTCGTGGCCAATAAACCAGGAAATCCCCCCACCTATACAGGTGGAGGTGGATTAGGGACCAACATTGATGTCACCCTGGCCACATCTAACATCAGTAGCAATATCCATAACTGGGTAGTTAAAGATCAGGTTACCACAAGCGACCACAATCTGATCATCTTTCAACTCAGTCAGGAAGATTGCCGCTGGGATCTGGGGTGGGAAACACAGTACAACTTCAATAAAACTAACTGGGAACGCCTGGGTCGAGAGTGTAATATTCCTCCATTGCCCGAAGGTGACCTGGACGTGGATAGGTACGCCGAGGAACTGGTGGGATCAGTGGTTAGGGCGGTAACAGCCGCTGTTCCGACTAGGAGATGGGCCGTAGCGGCCTCCCCATCGCCATGGACTGCCGACCTCGAACGTCTGCGCCAGTCTGTCCTACGGGCGAGGAGGTACTACCAGCGAAGTGCCGTCTGACCGGAAAAACAATACTGGTTGCAGCAATATAGAGAAGGAAGCCTTTCAGGAAGAGTTAAAACAGGTTAGAATGAAAAGCTGGGAGGACTACGTATTAAGACAACTGGAAACTGACCCGTGGGGAGTTCCCTACAAGTTGGTCAGGGAGAAGATAAGGTACCCAGCGGTCCTCTCTACTCTCAGAGAGGCTGGAAGAACAACAGAGTCCTGGCGGGAGACCGCCGAGGTCCTCCTGAGGACTCTACTTCCAGATGATGAGGAAAATGAAGAAACAGAGACCCAACAGCAAATCCGTAGGGCAGATCAGCAGGAGTACACCAGCAACACCCGGGTGTACCCTTTCTCTGAGGAAGAAATTGCTGCACATATAAAACCGCTAAAAAAGGGGAAAGCACCAGGGCCAGATGGTATAGTAGCGGAGGTGGTACAGTTCCTCGCCCCACAGCTAACAGCACCTCTCACAGGTTTATACAACGAATGTCTTAGGACTGGCAAATTCCCAAAGATCTGGAAGAGAGCAAACATCGTTATCATCAAGAAGGGCAAGGACAAAGATCCCATGGAGCCAAAGTCCTACAGACCAATATGTCTCCTAGACATCATGGGGAAACTGTTAGAGAAGCTGTTGGCTGACAGACTGACCGCACACAGAACTTTGTGTGGAATGAGCGACAGGCAGTTCGGCTTTCGGGTTGGGCGATCGGCGTCTGACGCAATCACCCTGGCGGCTGAGGTCTGTGGCTCTGCCCCATACAAATATGTGGTAGGCATCATGGTGGACATCAGTGGCGCCTTCGACAACCTGTGGTGGCCCTCGCTCTTCTCCCGCTTGCGTGAGAAGGAGTGCCCAGGGCCCCTCTATGGCTGTCTCACGAGCTATTGTATGGACAGGGAGGTCTGGCTATCATCGCCTAGCGATAAAATACGTAAGACCATTACGAAGGGGTGTCCCCAGGGCTCCGTACTTGGGCCACTCTTTTGGGACGTAAATGTAGAACCGCTGTTAGAAAAACTACAACTCAGCGAGGACGTGCTAGACGTGATAGCCTACGCTGACGACCTCCTCCTGTTGGCCGGCGGCTGTAGCCGCGAAGAACTCGAACCTAAAGTAGAAAGAGCAATCAACATACTAGCTGAATGGTGTCAACAAGCTAAAATGAAAATTGCACCAAATAAATCAACATACCTTCTTCTAAAAGGCAGTCTGGTCAGGAATCCCACCGTAAGAATTGATGGAACACCAGTTCTTCGGCGCCGCGAAGCGCGTTATCTAGGAGTAATTATTGATGAAAAATGGAGCTATACATCTCATATCGAAACCATTACACTACGCGCCATAGAAACCCTGAATAACCTCATCAATATTGTTCATAAAAGATTTCGCCTGCCACCTGCTCTCATAAAATTGTATCATAACAGCATCCTGTCATCAGTAGTAGGGTATGCGTGTGGGGTCTGGGCTCACAGGCTCACGAGGGTGATGCCGGCCATGGCCGTGAGAAGGGTGCAAAGAAATATGATAATGCGGTCTGTAGGTGCCTACAGAAGAACTCCTGGGGGGGCTCTATTGGTGGTAATGGGTTTATGCCCGTTAGACATAAAGATAAGGGAACAGGCCGCATGGTACTGGGTCACTAAGGGGAAAATAGATAAGACAAGGGACATTTTGGGAGTTCAGGTAGGAGATAAACCTGCCATAAAGAAAGGGGGGAAGAGCTATGGCAAACATCATGGGAGATTGAAGAAAGTGGCAGAAGGGTCTTTCAGCTACTGCCAAACATCAAAGAGCGACTTGGGATGACCCACTTCGAGCCTAGCAGGGGACTATTGCACTTTCTCACGGGACGTGGACCATACCCGACATATCTATGTCGGTTTGGGAAAAGGGCTACACCAGCGTGGGACTGTGGCGTTCTAGACAGAACACCTGAGCACATCATCTATGACTGTCCGTTATACGATGATGTGGCGCATGACCTGCGAGCGCAATTACCCGATCATGACACTTATGCCCTGCTGCGACGTGCCGATACCTTCAGTATTCTCAATACACTGGCGAACGAGGTACCACAGAAGATATTGCGAGAATTCTTAAGAACACGAGACAGATGAATTGAACCCGGAATAGACTGAGATGTACTCGCCATACCGCCGGGTGCGGAGCTGGCCAGTCTCCCCTGACTGGAATCCGCCGCGCTACTGGACCAGGCCAGCGAGTGCATCACCCCACAGGCTACGACAACTGCACTCTACTTAGACATAGTACCAATTAAATTAGTAGTAGTAGTAGATTAGAACACTAACAATACTAACAAGAAGGGACTGCAGCGACAACACAGATTTGGCCAGCTCAGTTGCAGGGGCACGCTCACATGGGTTTAGCTCAGTGAGCAGGCCTTAAACAGTAGGTTTGTAACACCAACTGGCACACTTGTAATCGCTGCAGAATACATTAGATAAGTAGAATAGCCAATAGATCAACCTTGTCCATAAGTTAGCCAGTTGCAATAGTGAAATGTAGAATTTGCTGTAATCTAGTAGTATAACAAATAGACCCACTAATCATTGAGGTGGTGGGTTACTGATGTATTTCATATAGTTGTAATGTATTGTGTTAATAAACATGTTTAAAAAAAAAAAACTAACAGTGACACCGTTGTGTTGCCAGCGTAATACGTCTGCCTAACGTACTGTTATTGCCAGTATGGATGGAACAGGCTGAGAACTGCGTAAGTGAGTATATTCACTAATACAGTAAAATTCTAAAGTCAAAAGAATATAGCTTTTTATAAGAGATCTAAGTATTCTTCATCGCGCATTATCTTGAGATATCTGCCAACCACAATCACCCACTTCCACCACCATACTATGGCTGAAAAACATTGAGGACTCTATCACCATGACACAGTATCGTGAATGAAACAATAAAAACATTTTCACGTATGCAATAAAATTCATATACTATGTAGCATTATTTAGATTTAGGTAAGCGTATTTACTGCTCCATATTTCGCGGATTTTGGCCCATCAAATTCACCCATTGCCACGCACCGGCATCTACCTACCTTACTAGCAGGATAATTGCCTTTATAATATGCTTAATGAGATACACGTCTCTACGTATCTCTTATCTAGCGTGACAGTAGTGCCTTTTCCCACGCCATATGTTCTGACCCATACAACGCCAGGTTTCTCAGCTAGATCGCTTATGGAATCTGCTGCAATTTTCGTGTCACCTTTCTTTATACTTTTTCGTTCTTTATTCTTCATTAATAGTATCAAGATTATTCCTAAATATGTAAATTGGTATTATGTAATTGTATTACATGCACTGTTCTGTTGTATAGGTGCTACGTCCAAGATTAATGTATACACACTGAAGAACAAAGGAAATTGGTAAACTTGCCTAATATCGTGTAGGTTCTCCGCGAGTACGCAGAAATGCTGCAACACAACGTGCCATGGAGTCGACTAATGTCTGAAGTACTGCTGGAGGGAAGTGACACCAGGAATCCTGCAGGGCTGTCCATAAATCCGTAGGAATATGAGGGATGGAGAGCTCTTCTGAACAGCACGTTGCAAGATATCCCAGATATGCTCAATAATTATCATGTCTGGGCAGTTTCGTAGCCAGCGGAAGTGTTTAAACTTAGAAGAGTCCTCTTGGAGCCACTGTGTAGCAATTCAGAACGTGTGGGGTGTGGCATTGCCCTGCTGGAATTTTCCAAGCCCGTCGGATTGTACAACAGAAATGAATGGGTGTAGGTGATCAGACGTATCTAAACGTACCAGGGGTCCCATATCACTCCAACTGCAAACGCCCCACGACATTACAGATTCTCCTCCAGCTTGAAGAGTCGCCTGCTGATGTGGAGGGTCCATGGATTCTTGAGGTTGTCTCCATACCCACACACTTCCATCCACTCAATACAATTTGAAACGAAACTTGTCCGACCAGGCAACATGTTTCCAGTCATCGACAGTCCAATGTCGGGGCTGACGAGCTGAGGCGAAGCGTAAAGCTTTGTGACGTGTAGTCATCAAAGGTACACCAATGGGCCTTCGACTCCGAAAGCCAATATCGATGATGTTTCATTGAATGGTTTGCAGGCTGAAGCTTGTTGATGGCCCAGCACTGAAATCTGCAGAATTTTGCGAAAGGATGCACTTCTGTCACCTTGGACGATTCTCTTCAGTCGTCGCTGGTGCCGTTCTTGCAGGATATTCTTCCGACCGCAGTGTTGTTGGAGATTTGATATTTTATCTGATTCCTGAAATTCATGGTACACTCGTGAAATGATCGTAAGGCAAAATTCCCACTTCATCGCTACCGCGGAGATTCTGTCCCATCGCTCGTGCGCCGACTGTAACACCTACATCTACATCTACATCTACATTGATACTCCGCAAGCCACCCAACGGTGTGTGGCGGAGGGCACTTTACGTGCCACTGTCATTACCTCCCTTTCCTGTTCCAGTCGCGTATGGTTCGCGGGAAGAACGACTGTCTGAAAGCCTCCGTGCGCGCTCGAATCTCTCTAATTTTACATTCGTGATCTCCTCGGGAGGTATAAGTAGGGGGAAGCAATATATTCGATACCTCATCCAGAAACGCACCCTCTCGAAACCTGGCGAGCAAGCTACACCGCGATGCAGAGCGCCTCTCTTGCAGAGTCTGCCAGTTGAGTTTATTAAACTCCTCCGTAACGCTATCACGGTTACCAAATAACCCTGTGACGAAACGCGCCGCTCTTCTTTGGATCTTCTCTATCTCCTCCGTCAGACCGATCTGGTACGGATCCCACACTGATGAGCAATACTCAAGTATAGGTCGAACGAGTGTTTTGTAAGCCACCTCCTTTGTTGATGGACTACATTTTCTAAGCACTCTCCCAATGAATCTCAACCTGGTACCCGCCTTACCAACAATTAATTTTATATGATCATTCCACTTCATATCGTTCCGCACGCATACTCCCAGATATTTTACAGAAGTAACTGCTACCAGTGTTTGTTCCGCTATCATATAATCATACAATAAAGGATCCTTCTTTCTATGTATTCGCAATACATTACATTTGTCTATGTTAAGGGTCAGTTGCCACTCCCTGCACCAAGTGCCTATCCGCTGCAGATCTTCCTGCATTTCGCTACAATTTTCTAATGCTGCAACTTCTCTGTATACTACAGCATCATCCGCGAAAAGCCGCATGGAACTTCCGACACTATCTACTAGGTCATTTATATATATTGTGAAAAGCAATGGTCCCATAACACTCCCCTGTGGCACGCCAGAGGTTACTTTAACGTCTGTAGACGTCTCTCCATTGATAACAACATGCTGTGTTCTGTTTGAAACTTTCAACTCTTGGTAACCTACCATTGTAGCAGCAGTAACCGATCGAAAAACGCGCGAGACTCTTGTTGTCTTATATAGGCATTGTCTGCCGCAGCGCCGTATTCTGCCTGTTTACATATCTCTGTACTTGAATACGCATGCCTACATCAGTTTCTTAGGCGCTTCAGTGTAGTCATAAGCACGCGCAGTTGAAGGAAGACACCAAAATGGTAAGGAATAGAGAGTTCGTGTGAAACTTTCCTCAATCCACTGGATGAAAATGAGGATAAGAATCACTCAAAGACTAACGTTCATACAGCTGTGGTGGGGAAGTAGATGTCTAAGTGATTAAAGTCGCTGAGATTCTGCAAGCGATTTACAAGCATGTAGGAGCTAATGAGCAAACTATAAATGACAGACTAAGGCAGCTTTTTACTGAATTACCGTAATGAATGATTTATTACTACCCACATCTAAAAGTTTTTGTGTGTATGATAAAGGATGACACCTTTATGATTATATATTGGGTGTTGGCAATCAAATATGAACAGAAATCGGCGATTGGAAATACTACTCTCACCTGGATATTACTTCATATACCACTATGAATTTATCTGCACTTTTCAGAAAATTCTTGAAGCGTCAGTGACCATTTTGATGTGCATTCATGTAAAATCAAGAAAGGCTTCACGCCATCTTAGCAAGTTCAACTACGACTGAGATTGTGTTATCAGCTGCCATCCCCATGCATCGTCAGATACTGAAGGCTTTTTTGCGTATATTTTTGACATCGAAAAAAATGAGTGTAGTGCTATGCATGAACGTGACTCAATCGGCTCAAACAGTTTGCCTCACAGTTCGAGAAATTTCTGGTTCTGATAGATCAAGACAGATACACATAAGGTTGGCATGGCCTCAGTTCTAATGATTCTTGACCTTAGGAACTCTGTCTTTCATTAAGATAAGTTTACATGTACCAAAAATTATATTACAATAACTAACGACCATCTCCAAAACACCTACGCATGTTAGCAGTATTGACATGGCTGGTATACATTTTCGCTGTGTTTATTCAGCGGCGAGCGTCCGATAAAGATGAAGCAAGCAAAGATATATGTACTCATTTACCTTCGCCTTTCGGCTTTTGGCAAGATCAATGTGTAGTATCTCAGGGGGCCCCCATGGTTTCCAAATTATGCAGTAGCAAATGAAGTAGCTTTAAATATGTTTGTACTTGATGAAAGAGGGATGAAGTATTTCATCTCAGACATATACCTAAATGTGACACAGAAAGGTTTTTTATGATTCTTGACGTTATGAACTCTTTCTTTCATTATGGAGACTTCATATGTACCTCAGAGAGGTAACCAGTTGAACTCAAAAAAACTCGTAGATGTATATTCAATCCGAATTTCCGAAATATATTAAAACATCACTCATTATGCTTATCAGCCATCATAAAATCGGACATTTAGTGTAAAAGTTTAGTTGCATCTGATACAACACAAAAACGTTACAAAATCGATAGGTTTATGAACCACAACATAAAGATTAAGCTACATACGAACAGTTCAAGTATTAATAACTTGCAGAGTCAGGTTCAAATTTTGACAAAACCACTCGAAATGTAGGTTGATTAACTACATTAAAGTATTGATTAACACATCCACCATGTTCTTCCCTTCAATAAGACTACGATCTATTAATTTCTTCGAAAACAAAACAGAATCTTTTGGTTTCAGATACAGATTATATACAATTCTCAGTCTTCTTCTCATTCTATGCTACTTAATATACGGTGTCTGAGATATATCCCACGGAAATGTATTATGTTTGAGACAGAATGCAGCAAGAACTTTTTCAAACAATCTTTGCTTTTCGTTTCGATGATTAGCAGTATCCATAAAATTTCGATGCGCTTTTTATAGTACTAATTGGAGTAGACTTTCCAGCTTGTGTTCTTAATTCTTCCACCAAACAATTCAAATTATAAAAAAAACTGATACTTAAATATTTCAATGATAGGTCATCCATGAAATCATTCCAAAAGCCGAGAGGTGCATACTCAGTTCCTTTGAACTATGTGCCCTTGCTTAATCTCTACTGGACTATATCTGTCGATTATGAACCAATGAATAGCAGCCATGTGGCCACGTCAATACTGATAACATTTGGTAGACGTTTTGGGGTTAGTAGTGGAATATTTTAATATATTTTTGGCACATATGAAGTCGCCATTACTTTCGTCTTTCTTCAATTTACACTCAGTCCATATTGTGTGCTCATTAGATAGTTCATTGCATTCAGCAGAACATGTACTCCTTCATTTTCACTGAGGATGACGATGTCATCAACGGATCATATCATTGACACCCTTTCAGCTTGAATTTTAATTCCACTCCTGAACCTTTCTTTTATTTACATCATTGCTTCTTTGATGTAAAGATTAAATAGTATGGGTGAAAGGCTACACACCTGTTCTTGCACCCTTTTTAATCCGAGGCTTCGTTCTTGGTCTTCCGCTCGTACTATTTCCTCTTGGCTCTTGTGCGTGTTGTGTATTCACCGTCGTTTTTGGTCTTCCACTCTTACTGTTCCTCTTGGCTCCTTTACATGTTGTGTATTCCCCGTCTCTCCCTGTAGCTTACCAATACATTCCCCGGACTATCTTACACTATTTTACATTGACGAACGTTCTTCCCAGGTCGAGAAATCCAATAGACGTGCGTTGATTTTTCTTTAGTCTTGCTTCCATCATCAAAGGCAATTTTTTTTCTTACTCTTCCATTATGCTTGAAGATATGGCTCTAAAGCCACGAAACTAGTTGTATCATATGTAAATATTTGTCGCACAGCTGAAGGCGTCTTATTGACCCCGCTTTCACAAAACACATGTATCGCTAGAACAAATGGTTATTTGTGTGCTTTCGGGTGTTCAGCCGATACTTCTGAGCTCGCTGTGAAGTACTTTAAAACATTGAAACTTGCATCCTTTTCATAATGTTTTGTTTACTATTTACGAATACGGTGGGAAAAGTTCAGAGCTTCGGAAACTTTTTTTGGATGTACTGCAAGCTACATCCTGTACGTAATTTTTTGGGTAAATACTTCTGGATCTGGTGCAAAAAAAATTCAGAGCATTAGGATACTTTTGAGCACTCCCACATCCCCTCCGCTCCCCCCCCCCTCTCTCTCTCTCTGTGTGTGTGTGTGCGTGTGTGTGTGTGTGTGTGTGTGTACCTGCTGAACAATGCTGTGGAAAATGCTACAGTATTGGCTCTAGTTCTTTCTTTTTTAATTTTGAACTTAGGACGGGGTTGAAAAATTTGTCGAGAATACTGTAGTGTAATTGAATATAATCCGAAAATATTGCAGTGTCATTGGCTGCAAAAGTTTTCTCCCTCAAACCATGCCAAACCAAAGTAACGTGAAGTGGCTACCCTGATTGAGAGTAGAACGAAATTTCTATGCAGTATCTCGTAGATGGCGCATATTGCCAGTAGATTATTTCCCTATTGTTCTGCACGGACAACTCCTCTAGGCTATCACAACACTTATATGAGAATTGTCAAGGTGTAATTCTTAAAACAGACTAATGTTTGAATTGCGGCGCTTGTGCCCGGATCTGTTTGAGCCGTAAACGCTAATAGTAGCTTCATTTCATTTTGGGGATTATGGGAAAGGCTTAATAGGGCTTTCAGATAGATCCAGCACACACATCAACTTGTCTCTTGACACAACTGCTCATCGGCTCCTCCTTAACTAAAAAGTTGACGGTCACACAAATAGAGTAAATTCAGATGGACAAACAGGTTTGGAGACTAGAATCCCACTCTTCTCATCACGAGGAATAGCTTGAAAAATCTTAACGCCCTGAGGCAACGAATTTAGATTCAATAAAGGCGATGAAATAAATTAAACATTTCGAGAGGTCGTATCATCCGTTAAGTTACCTATGTATGGGCGATTGCAGAACAAACGCCAAATATGTGTAATTGAAGACTTCCTATAGTCGTTTTAAATACTTTGGTAACCGCAAGGTGGTGTGTTCGTCACCCGATGGTATGGTCGTTCCTGTCCAGCTGCGATGCAGGTCGAAAAAGCGAACTACAGTTTCATCGTTAAGCTCAGCAATAACATAGTTTTAGGACAGTCAAACAGAGACACTAAAGAAAAGTCCATAAGTCACAATAAATAAAACATGTCCGTTTCCACGGAAGCAATACGGTATTATCTTATTTCAACAAACTCAGTCTTCTATAGCAGTGCTGAGGGGCGCAGGACGTGGTGCTTAATTTCGATACCACGGCAGACATAGGGATGTTTTTTATGCTGAAATACTGAATGAACGCCATATTCCAAGCATGGCCATGGAGTTGCATCAAGAGTTTCCTGAAAAATATATCTTGCTGTGGGAAACCACATCAGCTCAGTCCCTGACATTCGAAAATTCGGTTGGTGATGGGTGATAATACAGGGGAATTTGCCTTAGGTGTCAGCGTGCGAAGTGTTAAGCCAGATGAGATGGTAGAGCAGAGGGTAATAGCACAGTTTTGAATCTTTTATTTTATTTTTTAGTTTTTGTTAATGTTCTTATTTCTTCAGTTTTTGTCGACGATGTATATTACTTCAGTAATTTCAATATAGTTTGCTACATCGATAAATACACTACAATGAAATTATTGAGAAAAGAAATAAGTATTTAGAATCTTAATAAAAACAGCCCTACATGAGAAATATATGAATTCTACTATTTCAGTTTTTGCTTTTTTATACTTCAAAAGAACTAGTGCGTTCTCCAGGTTAATATATATCATAGAAACATTCAATGTATATAAATTCAGTGCACCAAGAGCAACATGGGAAGGCACATACTCCACTGTCACATATTTTAATGTGAAAATGCTCAGGAAAAGCAACCTCGATAACGTTGTTACATACGACGCAGTCTGGCGGCAATTTCTCCAGCTAACGAAGCACGACAAACCATGTTCTTGACGGCTGGAGCCTGTAGTTATTAGGCATCCAGGTATTTTGCTAATTGCACCGCTTCTACTTTTGATTTTGGTTTTCCGTGCGATGGGAATAGGGCCCGTATGTATTGGGCGAATGCAATTTTTCACCTGGCAGTAAAAGTATACGTCGTAGGGTTGACAGAACGAGGTAGACGTTCTTGGAAATATCTTTTACGAACGTGCTGCTATTTCGATTTCATCGGCGATCAAGCCATCGTATAAAGAGGGATAGCTTTGCCCATCCAAAGTGTCAAAAATGTACAGAAACAGCTCCATTTGTACGCAAGACAACAGAACTTCGCTAAAAACTGATAATAGGTATCTTCTATGGGCTTTCCAGATTTTTTTGGCTGTTGGCTGTTGCCTACACGTAGTGATGCCGTTCCATTGACTGGTTTACGTCTTGTTATACTCTAGGACCAGATTTGCCACTGGCTTCTTGGAGGCAAAGAAAAACTGTGACAGTTTTTTGAAAATGTCATATCGTACTGGGCAATATATGATTGTGCACTCTCATAACTACAAAACAGCTATAGCGATTGAAAATCAAAGTGACAAACTGACGGTCGTATCGAGATAAATGTAAAACAGATTTTTAAGAAATTTAATATTAGAACCACATGCCAATTTACGAGATAGGTTCACATAGGTAAAGGAGGTCACAATTTGCTTGCTAGACAAAAAACAGTACAATTTTTTGTTAGTGGGCACCCACATCTCTCCTGCAACACGTTCATTGTAAACAAATCCGCCACACTTGTAAAACGGATTTACTGACCGAAGTCTTACACGACAGAAGTCCCTGTACACAACTCCGCTTTCAGGATCTCATCTCCATCGTCAGGTTTATCTGAAATCTACAGTAAAGCAGTAATTGTAACCTACTCCTTTAGCTAATTAAAAAATTTAAAACTATTAAATTTTAGAAACGGTGTTTACCACGGAGAAAGCCCACAGCATTATTCGTGAGTCCTCTTGTCATAGCTACACGGGTCGCACAAGCGCGCTGCGTCAAACAGTGTTCGGTAAGCTTTGGCCGAGAATGTAACCACCGTTTCCTCGTGGCTCGCGGTATCAGGTTTATAACTTATTGGCTTTTGGCAGCGCGGGGTAGTTATTATGTTAGTTTAACTTTGGTCGAGCATGCGACTCCCAGCGAATGTCCAATGATGGCTTTATTTTTGTAGACTGCATGCATTCCCGGTGACGATTTTCGAACAAGAGGCATTTTCCCAGGTCGCTCTTGATAGCTGGAGTTCTTTGCAGCCACAATTTGGGACGCTATTATGACAGTCAACGTACGGCACATACCTGCCTAGTAGTTAATTCCGAAGGACATAACGTCCTACTACTACTACATAGACTCCATATTTGTAATTATTTAATCAGATTTTTTCGTTTCTAAATTTATTTCTTCAAATTCTTTTTAATTGGTAAAAGAAGTAGATCACAACTAGTGTTTCACATTAGGCTCTAGTTGCACCTGACGATGGGGCTAAGTCCCCAAAAGCTTGGTAGTGTATGCGAGTTCTGTTGTGTAAGACTTCGGTCAATAAAAGCATTTTACAGCGGCTGCGGATTTGTTTATCCTAAACATGGAAATATAAAATGACCGTCAATATTTTGAACATGGCTGCACTACTGCTACAGTTACAGAACTGCAGGAATAAAGGAGAGCCAACGAGTTTCAATAAATTGTGGTTTTCAAATAACTTTGACCACCATTTCGACGGATCTTAACCCGTCTTCTTCAGAAGGACAGACAAACTTCGCATTAGCTATTCACTCAGCAAAAGTTGTCTCCCGGTTGCATTTATCGGCAACGGTCTATATGTCCTTTGCAAAAATTAAAGCCGCTAGAATCAAGGGCTTGTCACATTAGTAAAACCAGTTACTTGAAATAACAGACTAGGTAGCTACTAATTGAGTGAACTGCTAATGTGAAGTCTGTCCTTCTGGAGAAGACGGGTTTACGTCCTTCGAAACCGTAGTCAGGGTTATTTGAAAACCACCATTTATTGCAACTGGTTGACTGTCCTTTATTCCTGATATAAAGTTATTGATTTGTGAGTGTTCGATCGTTGTACAGAGACTACAAATAATGGACATGTGGTTACCACTCTAGTATTGTGGCAGTGGTTAATGGCTGCAACAGGCTAATTGCTATCAGAAAGTTTTGAATCCAAAGCCTCAAACATAGCGTGCAATTCATTTAAGGGGAAACACAGAATTCGGTAGTGCTGTATCAGCAAATACAATGATAAGCCTAAAAACTAGCAGCAGCCTATACCAAAAATTAACTGTAGAAGAAAACTACCACATCCAAAAATCAATAGCCCAAGGAAAGAAAGTACTCAATGAATACACATCACTGTGCAACAAAACTCTCTTCGCCACAATAGAAAAACTATACAAGTAAAACACACACACACACACACACACACAAATCCTCTCTCTTTTCTTTCTTTCTTTCTTTCAGTCTCTCTCTCTCTCTCTCTCACACACACACACACGCACTATCTCTCTGCCCCAGTACTCAGCACACACACGCAAACCCACATAAACCACACAGCACTAACACCAAATACAATTCAAACTCGCGCGCCTCACCCAGCAGAACACGCTACGAAACAAATGAACGCCACACAGCCACAACAACACGTAATTGCAGCGAAAACTCCGCCTATGTTTTGAGTAATCGAAAAACTGCATTGCCACGCGAAAACAGGCAAAGAAGTAAGCTTATTTACTTCGCCAACAACACAGGAAAACGTATTACAACTTCAAAACTGTAAGTTACAGAAAGAAAACGTGAAACAGTCTTATTTCCGTTCGTAGATGCATAACAAACAGAAAATAAATTACGTTTAGCTGTTTCCAGATGACATGTTGTATATTGTGTAGCATAACAGCTACCAAAACAAGAGGACAATAACATAATGTAAGGTATGTTACTTTTCGCCAATTAAGCTATAAATGCAACTTTTACATAATGTTGTAAACGACGCAAATGTTAATATGTTAACAACAAATTTACAGTTTAAAAATAAAAATAGAACCCACTGACGATAGCACAATGTGCTGAAACATGTATGGGTGAAACAAAAGAAAAAAGGTGTCATGCATAAGGCGGAACTTCTCATCCCATTTTCTTAGCAAGCATGGAGACAACCAGAAGAACTGCATCACAAGATGATTATTTCTACACCAAGCCAGGTATTTCCATCGCAGCTCTACAACAAATATCAGAGCACAACCATCAGACTTCATAAAACCATACTCAACATTAAGTTCAATAAACTATGTGTGGCTTATAAAATTGTACCTAACTATGTAACAATAACTGTAAACAACATGTCACCAGCAGCACAGCAGACAAAACGTAAGGCGGAAATAATGTGGATAAAGCAAGAAATCCGGTCTTGGTATTCCAAAAAACAGACTCTGAATATTGAATTATACAGATTGCATTTAGAATTAGCTGATCACATAACATACCCACCATTTTTGATGAACTAATATATAGGGTTAGAACATTCACTGAGACCATAATAGGCAGAAAACAGACAATCCAACAAAAGAAACTCACAAAAATGTTAAATCACACAAACACCCACCAATACAACAAACACACCTTTCACAAAAGAGTGATTAATCTAACAGACATAAAATTATCTGAACAAGAAAGCAGCCTACTTGAAAAGGGTCCCAAACATAACATTAACACAATGGTGTCACATAGCGCAGTAGAAAATATCATAACAGAAACTGAAAACATCACAAAGCAACAAGAAAAACTAAAGACACCCGAATTTAATGCAAACCTAACGAGAGAACTAGTTGCTGAGGAAATAAGAAATATAATCAGAGAGAACAAGACCACAATAAAAGAAAACACTAGGACTTCTGAATAAAAAATAAAAACCTATAGAAAACTAGAGAATAAATTAACACAAGAAAATGCCATCATCAGAAAATCTGACAAAGGTAATTCAATAGTAGTCATAAAGAAACAGGAATACATTCACAAAACATTAGAATTCATCCAAAGCAACAACATCACAGAATTAACAAGTGACCCAGCAAACCGATACCAAAGTAAGTTACAGAAAACCCTGAGAAACATAGAAACAATTTTCAGAGAAACACAGATTAAACAACTGATACAGAAAAATCCCAAGGCTCCTACCCTAAAATCATTGCCTAAAGTTCACAAACCCGGAATACCCATACGTCCATTAATTAACTTCACCGAAGCACCAACATACCACTTAGCCAAACACACACACACTCTGCTACAGTCAATATACAAATACACTGACAACAGAAGTCTAAAGAACTCAAGTGACTTAATAGAAAAAATAAAAAATGAAGACATACCAAGCACAGCAACATTGGTTTCATTTGATATAATTTCAATGTACACACACATCCTAACAGAAGAAACCATCAACATAATAGAAAGAAACCTCCAACTGCAAGGAAACATACCCACAACAAACATACAAGAAATATTAGCCATACTCAGGCTCATCACAGAACAGAACTACTTCACATTCAGCAACAGATTTTACTCACAACAAGATGGACTACCCATGGGATCCCCAATCAGTGGCTTCCTAGCTGACATTTTCCTCAACCAGATAGAAAAACAAATCTTTGGAAAAATAGTAATATCAAAACAATACAAAATAATATATTGGTACAGATGCGTAGATGACATAATTTGCTTAATAGATGAACCACTGTCCCACATAAAAGAACTTCATGATAACATAAATTCCATCCACCCACAAATACAATTCACCATAGAAACACAAACAGACGAAAAACTTAATTTCTTAGATCTCACGATACACAAAAGAAACAACAAACATGAATTCACAATCTACAGAAAACCCACACTCAACAGCACCATTATTCATAACGAATCCAATCACCCCATAACCCACAAAGAAGCCAGCTTCAGATATTTACTTCACAGGCTGAAGAAAATACCCATGAATAAGCATGACTACACACAAGAACTGAACACAATAAAACAAATTGCACAGGAGAATGGATATGACGCAAAGAGAGTAGACAAAATAAACCACCAAATACAAAAACAAACAGCACATAACCATGGAACACACACACATACAAACACAACTCATCACACAACAAATCAGCAGACAGTAAGCAACAAATGGCACATAATGACTTACAACAACAAAGTCACACACAGGGTGGATAATATACTAAAGAAACATAGCATACCGAACCAACAACACAATACAGAGCAGAGTCGGAAGAATTACCACCACCACTGACAAATACAGTCTGTCTGGCATCTACCAACTTACTTGCAACTGCTGTCAATCTGTATATCTGGGTCAAACATGCAGGACCTTCAGAACTAGATATAATGAACACCTCAGAGCACTGAAAAGCAATAGCACACACTCAACATTTGCAGACCACCTGTTAGCACACAACCACCACCCAACAAACATTCAAACTGACCTTCACATCCTAAAAACTAGCAGAAGCCTATACCAAAAATTATCTATAGAAGACAACTACCACATCCAAAAATCAATAGCCCAAGGAAAGAAAGTACTCAATGAATGCACATCACTGTGCAACAAAACTCTCTTCGCCACAATAGAAGAACTATGCAAGTAAAACACACACACACACACAAATCCACTCTCTTTTCTTTCTTTCTTTCTTTCTTTCAGTCTCTCTCTCTCTCTCTCTCTCTCTCTCACACACACACACACACACACACACACACACACACACACACATACACACTATCTCTCTGCCCCAGTACTCATCACACACACGCAAACCCACATAAACCACACAGCACTAACACCAAATACAATTCAAACTCGCGCGCCTCACCCAGCAGAACACGCTACGAAACAAATGAACGCCACACAGCCACAACAACACGTAATGGCAGTGAAAACTCCGCCTATGTTTTGAGAAATCGAGAAACTGCATTGCCACGCGAACACAGGCAAAGAAGTAAGCCTATTTACTTCGCCAACAACACAGGAAAACGTACCACAACTTCAAAACTGTAAGTTACAGAAAGAAAAATCGATACAGTCTTATTTCCGTTCGTAGATGCATAACAAACAGAAAATAAATTACGTTTAGCTGTTTCCAGATGACATGTTGTATATTGTGTAGCATAACAGCTACCAAAACAAGAGGACAATAACACAATGTAAGGTATGTTACTTTCGCCAATTAAGTTATAAATGCAACTTTTACATAATGTTGTAAACGACGCAAATGTTAATATGTTAACAACAAATTTACAGTTTAAAAATAAAAATGGAACCCACTGACGATAGCACAAAGTGCTGAAAAATATATGGGTGAAACAAAAGAAAAAAGGTGTCTTGCATAAGGCGGAACTTCTCATCCCACTGTTAGCGGAATATGGAATCGGTGGGTTCAGGAGGGTAATACGGAACACCGTGCAGAATCCCAAGGGCCTCGTATCACTAGCAGTCGAGAAGACAGGCATCTAATCCGCATGGATCGTGCAACCACGTCTCGATCCCTGAGTCAACAGATGGAGATGTTTGCAAGAGAACAACCATCTGCACGAACAGTTCGACGAAGTTTGCAGCAGCATGGACTATCAGCTCGGAGACCATGGCTGCGATTACCCTTGACGCTGCATCACAGACAGTGTACTCAACGATGAACCTGTGTGCACGAATGGCAAAACGTAACTTTTTCGGATGAATCCAGGATCTGTTTACAGCATCATAATGGTCGCGTACGTGTTGGCTACATCGCGGTGAACGCACATTGGAAGCGTGTATTCGTCATCGCCATACTGGCGTATGCCCCTGCGTGGTAGTTTGGGGTGCCATAGGTTACACGTCTCGGTCACCTCTTCTTTTTATTGACGGCACTTTGAATAGCGGACGTTACCTTTCAGATGTGTTACGACCCATGACTCTACCCTTCATTCGATCCCTGCGAAACCCTACATTTCAGCAGGATCATGCACGACCGCATGTTGCAGGTCCCGTACGGACCTTTCTGTATACTGAAAATGTTCCTCTGCTACCCTGGCCAGCACATTCTCCAGATCTCTCACCAATTGTAAACGTCTGGTCAATGGTGGCCGAGCAACTGGCTCGTCACAGTACTGCAGTCACTACTCTTGATGAACTGTGGTATCGTGCTGAAGCTGCATTGGCAGCAGTACCTGTACACGACATCCAAGCTCTGTTTGACTCAATGCCCAGGCGTATCAAGGTAGTTATTACGGCCAGAGGTGGTTGTTCTGGGTCTAATTTCTCACAATGTATGCAGCCAAATTGCGTGAAAATGTAATGACATGTCAGTTCTAGTATAATATATCTGTCCAATGAATACCCGTTTATCATCTGCAGTTCTTCTTGGTGTAGCAATTTTAATGGCAAGTAGTGTAATTAAGTACCAATGAAAAAGAATCCATCACATCTCTAGCAAGAGAACTTTGACGTTCTCAGGTTAGGAAGTTATCGAAACAGTTGTCGCGGGACGTGCAGATCTATCCCTCCTTATACAATAGTCTGGTTGTCGATAGAATCGAAACATCGACATTTTCATTGAAAGTAGTTCCGCCAAAGATTATGCCGTTCTGTCAACCCTACGACGTATGCCTTTAGTTACAGATGACGAATTACATTCGGCCATTACAGAAGTGTCCTTTCCCATTGCACAGCAAACGGAAATCACAAGTACAGGGTTATTACAAATGACTGAAGCGATTTCACAGCTCTGCAATAACTTTATTATTTGAGATATTTTCACAATGCTTTGCACACACATACAAAAACTCAAAAAGTTTTTTTAGGCATTCACAAATGTTCGATATGTGCCCCTTTAGTGATTCGGCAGACATCAAGCCGATAATCAAGTTCCTCGGCGCAGCATGTCCCCATCAATGAGTTCGAAAGCATCGTTGATGCGAGCTCGCAGTTCTGGCACGTTTGCTTGGTAGAGGAGGTTTAAACACTGAATCTTTCACATAACCCCACAGAAAGAAATGGCATGGGGTTAAGTCGGGAGAGTGTGGAGTCCATGACATGAATTGCTGATCATGATCTCCACCACGACCGGTCCATCGGTTTGCCAATCTCCTGTTTAAGAAATGCCAAACATCATGATGGAAGTGCGGTGGAGCACCATCCCGTGGAAAGATGAAGTCGGCGCTGTCGGTCTCCAGTTGTGGCATGAGCCAATTTTCCAGCATGTCCAGATACACGTGTCCTGTAACGTTTTTTTCGCAGAAGAAAAAGGGGCCGTAAACTTTAAACCGTGAGATTGCACAAAACACGTTAACTTTTGGTGAATTGCGAATTTGCTGCACGAATGCGTGAGGATTCTCTACCGCCCAGATTCGCACATTGTGTCTGTTCACTTCACCATTAAGAAAAAATGTGGCTTCATCAGCGAAAACAAGTTTCGCACTGAATGATCCTCTTCCATGAGCTGTTGCAACCGCGCCGAAAATTCAAAGCGTTTGACTTTGTCATCGGAAGTCAGGGCTTGTAGCAATTGTAAACGGTAAGACTTCTACTTTAGCCTTTTCCGTAAGATTTTCCAAACCGCCGGCTGTGGTACGTTTAGCTCCCTGCTTGCTTTATTCGTCGACTTCCGTGGGCTACGTGTGTAACTTGCCCGCACGCGTTCGACCGTTTCTTCGCTCACTGCAGGCCGACCCGTTGATTTCCCCTTACAGAGGCATCCAGAAGCTTTAAACTGCGCATACCATCGCCGAATAGAGTTAGCAGTTGGTGGATCTTTGTTGAACTTCGTCCTGAAGTGTCGTTGCACTGTTATGACTGACTGATGTGAGTGCATTTGAAGCACGACATACGCTTTCTCGGCTCCTGTCGCCATTTGGTCTCACTGCGCTCTCGAGCGCTCTGGCTTCAGAAACCTGAAGTGCGGCTTCAGCCGAACAAAACTTTATGAGTTTTTCTACGTTTCTGTAGTGTGTCGTGACCATATGTCAATGAATGGAGCTACAGTGAATTTATGAAATCGCTTCAATCATTTGTAATAGCCCTGTATAATCGATTAAATTGATACCTGGATCCGTAATATACTGCACGCTCCTGCTTTCGAGAAATGCTCTGAATATGTTTGATTGGCCGCGAAATTATCATCTTATCATGATGTATAGAGCAACGTTTACAAAGTCACTTTTCCTAATTATACTCAGATTAAAGAGTGTGGGTGCGGCGTATGTGCATTCGCATGCTACTGACGATGCTTCGATTTTTTACGTTTTCAACTTTTGGGTGATAGACATGAGGGCTTTCAAATAAAATGATGAAAGGATGTGGCGTGGTGGCCCTCAGCTACGTACCCTCCGACTCATAGTTGAAATATTAAACGTTTTGGCTGGTTTTGTTGGCTAGGGGTTGGGATATGTAGTTGCCACATTACAATCCAAATACTACTGGGTCTACAGTGTACAATATGAATAAACACATGAATCGAATGGTCGAAGGTTCCTATCACTCGGCAATCGAGAATGTAACGTAGAAATGTATAAACAAAAAATTGCAATAAATAAAATCTGCAGGTACTATCTTAACAGCTTTAAATGATGAGTACGATAGTAGAAGTACTTTTGAGAATGCGGTATATTTCTGCGAATCACTTATTGGTGTCAATGGTCCAGGAATTAAATAAAATACAAGTTGAATAACAGGGAAATAATAGATTCCTACTGCTAATATTTAGTTATGAACGAGAACATAACTCGCGAGATATTCACTTATAAACGCATACTTCTTTTCATTGTAGAAACCTCGGAAATCTCATAAGTTCACAAGTCTGCACTCCGAAGTACTTCTATATCTGGCGCTTACTTGCAAACCGCTCCACACTCTCTCTCGCAACCGTACTGTCCTGCACTCCCGTGTCCTGTCCCGTACCCTTCTCCCATTTCCATCCAGTCACCCAAACCACGAGCACTGTGATTGGCTAGAGGGCTCCCACCATGTCTTCAAGCCAACGCACATTCACAAACATAATGAAAGACATACAAAATACTGGATGTACATCTAAATTACTTGAAATTAAATAAATATGCCTACGGCTGGACCATAAACATGTTCTACCATACATTATTAAATACATAAACAAATTAAGTAAAAATATACCAAAGAAATAGCAAGCAAAACTAGGCCAGTAGCCTAATGTCTCTGTGCTTTCTAAAATACAGTAAATATTTGAACAATTTCTTCATGAATAGTATATATCGGATATAAACAAAGACATAGATGCTGTGCTGGTACTGCGAACGGTTGAAAGCAAGGGGAAACTACAGCCGTCATGCAGCTTTACTGTATGGTTAATGATGATGCATCCTCTTGGGTAAAATATTCCGGAGGTAAAATAGTCCCCCATTCGGATCTCCGGGCGGGGACTACTCAAGAGGACGTCGTTATCAGGAGAAAGAAAACTGGCGTCCTACGGATCGGAGCGTGGAATGTCAGATCCCTTAATCGGGCAGGTAGGTTAGAAAATTTAAAAGGGAAATGGATAGGTTAAAGTTAGATATAGTGGGAATTAGTGAAGTTCGGTGGCAGGAGGAACAAGACTTTTGGTCAGGCGAATACAGGGTTATAAATACAAAGTCAAATAGGGGTAATGCAGGAGTAGGTTTAATAATGAATAAAAAAATAGGAATGCGGGTAAGCTACTACAAACAGCATAGTGAACGCATTATTGTGGCCAAGATAGACACGAAGCCCACGCCTACGACAGTAGTAGAAGTTTATATGCCAACTAGCTCTGCAGATGACGAAGAAATTGAAGAAATGTATGATGAAATAAAAGAAATTATTCAGATAGTGAAGGGAGACGAAAATTTAATAGTCATGGGAGACTTAAATTCGGTAGTAGGAAAAGGGAGAGAAGGAAACGTAGTAGGTGAATATGGATTAGGGGTAAGAAATGAAAGAGGAAGCCGCCTGGTAGAATTTTGCACAGAGCATAACTTAATCATAGCTAACACTTGGTTCAAGAATTATGAAAGAAGGTTGTATACATGGAAGAACCCTGGAGATACTAAAAGCTTTCAGATAGATTACATAATGGTAAGACAGAGATTTAGGAACCAGGTTTTAAATTGCAGGGCAGATGTGGACTCTGACCACAATCTATTGGTTATGAACTGTAGATTAAAACTGAAGAAACTGCAAAACGGTGGGAATTTAAGGAGATGGGACCTGGATAAACTGACTAAACCAGAGGTTGTACAGAGTTTCAGGGAGAGCGTAAGGGAGCAATTGACAGGAATGGGGGAAAGAGATACAGTAGAAGAAGAATGGGTAGCTTTGAGGGGTGACGTAGTGAAGGCAGCAGAGGATCAAGTAGGTAAAAAGACGAGGGCTAGTAGAAATCCTTGGGTAACAGAAGAAATATTGAATTTAATTGAAAGGAGAAAATATAAAAATGCAGTAAATGAAGCAGGCAAAAAGGAATACAAACGTCTCAAAAATGAGATCGACAGGAAGTGCAAAATGGCTAAGCAGCGATGACTAGAGGATAAATGTAAGGATGTAGAGGCTTATCTCACTAGAGGTAAGATAGATACTGCCTACAGGAAAATTAAAGAGAGCTTTGGAGAAAAGAGAACCACTTGTATGAATATCAAGAGGTCAGATGGAAACCCAGTTCGAAGCAACGAAAGGAAAGCAGAAAGGTGGAAGAAGTATATAGAGGGTCTATACAAGGGCTATGTACTTGAGAACAATATTATGGAAATGGAAGAGGATGTAGATGAAGATAATATGGGAGATATGATACTGCGTGAAGACTTTGACAGAGCATTGAAAGACCGGAGTCGGAACAAGGCCCCGGGAGTAGACAACATTCCATTAGATCTACTGACGGCCTTGGGAGAGCCAGTCCTGACGAAACTCTACCATCTGGTGACCAAGATGTATGAGACAGGCGAAATACCCTCAGACTTCAAAAAGAATATAATAATCCCAATCCCAAAGAAAGCAGATGTTGACAGATGTGAAAATTACCGAACTATCAGTTTAATAAGTCACTGCTGCATAATACTAACGCAAATTCTTTACAGACGAATGGAAAAACTAGTAGAAGCCGACCTTGGGGAAGATCAGTTTGGATTGCGTAGAAATATTGGAACACGTGAGGCAATACTGACCCTACGGCTTATCTTAGAAACTAGATTAAGGAAAGGCAAACCTACGTTTCTAGCATTTGTAGACTTAGAGAAACCTTTTGACAATGTTAACTGGAATACTCTCTTTCAAATTCTGAAGGTGGCAGGGGTAAAATATAGGGAGCGACAGGCTATTTACAATTTGTATAGGAACCAAATGGCAGTTATAAGAGTTGAGGAGCATGAAAGGGAAGCAGTGGTTGGGAAGGGAGTGAGACAGGGTTGTAGCCTCTCCCCGATGTTATTCAATCTGTACATTGAGCAAGCAGTGAAGGAAACAAAGAAACATTCGTAGTAGGTATTAAAGTCCATGGAGAAGAAATAAAAACGTTGAGGTTCGCCGATGACATTGTAATTCTGTCAGAGACAGCAAAGGACTTGGAAGAGCAATTGAACGGAATGGATAGTGTCTTGAAGGGAGGATATAAGATGAACATCAACAAAAGCAAAACGAGGATAATGGTATGCAGTCGAATTAAGTCGGGTGATGCCGAGGGAATTAGATTAGGAAATGAGACACTTAAAGTAGTAAAGGAGTTTTGCTATTTGGGGAGCAAAATAACTGATGATTGTCGAATTAGAGAGGATATAAAATGTAGACTGGCAATGGGAAGGAAAGCGTTTCTGAAGAAGAGAAATTTGTTAACATCGAGTATTGATTTTAGGAAGTCGTTTTTGAAAGTATTTGAAAGTATGGAGTGTAGCCATGTATGGAAGTGAAACATGGACGATAAATAGTTTAGAGGAGAATACAATCTTTCGAAATGTGGTGCTACAGAATAATGCTGAAGATTGGATGGGTAGATCACATACCTAATGAGGAGGTGTTGAATAGGATTGGGGAGAAGAGAAGTTTGTGGCACGACTTGACTAGAAGAAGGGATCGGTTGGTAGGACATGTTCTGAGGCATCAAGGGATCACCAATTTAGTATTCGAGGGCAGCGTGGAGGGTAAAAATCGTAGAGGGAGGCCAAGAGATGAATACACTAAGCAGATTCAGAAGGATGTAGGTTGCAGTAGTTACTGGCAGATGAAGAAGCTTGCACAGGATAGACTAGCATGGAGAGCTGTATAAAACTAGTCTCAGGACTGAAGACCGCAACAACAACAACAACAGACGAACAAACATATTTGTAAGCATGCTGCTACCGTTTATTCGTGTAACTGTGGAGTACTTACGGCCTGAGTCGATCGATAGTAATCGGCCACTTTGACCTCCAATAATTCCTGTACTGTTCAAGTTACATGCCTATAATTTATACCAATTTAGGTTTACGCTAATAGTTTTCTAAATACCTGTCGATCGACGAAATTGGATGTACCGTTTAGATTTTGAAAATTCGTTGCTGGGTGTTACTTGTATCATTTACCGTCAGATACCAAACTTTAAACCAATAAAGATATTGAAAATCTGGTCACACCATCAGAATCATTATGCAAACAATGATAATGTACATGTTTCTTTTTGAGGTATCATGATTCATCTGGCTACTATTAATTTAGATACGAACTGTGAATTGTCTGCCATGATAGGTTCACAATGTCCGCCATCTTTGGCACTCTCGGCATACCAGTATCTTTCATCAACACAGTGTCACCACGGAATTCCCAGCCACGTGCTCCCTGGACCCCGGCTAACGTTCGGTACCACGTGGCCATCGACGAGCCGAGCCACGGGCAGTCGAGATGCTCCAGTGCGGCCACACCAACCCCGAACTTTGAACATTTCCAGGGTGCCACAACTCGCCCGTTACCTCACAGATGTTAACCTGAGGAATGCATAGGCTCTGCTGTATAAAAGCAAAAATCAAAGCAAAACTTTATAAACTAGAATCTATACGTTTACATGTTTTTGTATGTTTCGTAATTCTGAGACAACAAAAGGAAAAAATATCAACATCAGGTTGGATTTGGACATGGAGCGTAAAACTTCAAACTTTACTCTCAGTCATTATGCTACCAGCTTAGTTGAGATTACACCATGTGTGCAACTGATGCAGTACCATCTAAATTTTGACTGTCATTTTCTCTGGAAATATGGTGTATTGGTGTCCCTTTGTTTCACTTAACTTTCACAAATCGAAGTGCCAACTGCATCAGAGGGTGTACTATTCGGGTTTACCATTGTAATATGTAGTTTCAGAAAACTGCTGACGAAACTCCACTCCAGCAAACGGGATATGAAGCTCTAGCAGTATTTACAAACCAGAAAGGTAGCTCTGCCAATCCTTACGATCCCCAAATGTCTGTCCTGAGAAACTAATACTATCGAAATTAATAACGATGTCCTGCATCTCTCAGGACTGCTTTGATGATATTAAGCTTGTTGTAATAAAATTAACAGATTTATACTCCACACAAACAGACATTTTCCATTTATTGTGATTTGTCGCTTTTTTGTTATCTCTCTTTTTCTATCTCTTACTAAAACTATATTATTGATGAGCTTATCGATGAAATTTTAGTACGCTGGTGGGGGATGGCATCGCGGTGGGAACTGAGTTACCAAAGTGTTTAAAACGGCTCAGAGAGTTCTTCAGTTCCATATATTTGGCGATTGTTAGCTGTGTAGGATGACTTCAAAACGGAAATGCTTATGGAATATATGTGTTATGTTTTATCTCAAAATCCTGAATTTATTTCATCAACATAATTTTATCTAAATTTGTTGCCTTACCAACGTTCAACTTTTTCCAGCTATACCACGGTCATCCGACCGCAAATGCCGCAATATTTGAAATAGTGGTCTGGTTTAACAATTACAGCTCGATAAATCTCACATCAATGTTGTGATAGCATAGAAGGGTCGTCAGAGTGAAACAACATGCCGGCCGCTGTGGCCGAGTCGTTGTAGGCGCTTTAGTCCGGAATCGCGCTGCTGCTGCGGTCGCAGGTTCGAATCCCGCCTCGGGCATGGATGTGTGTGATGTCCTTAGGTTAGTTAGGTTAAGTAGGTCTAGGGGACTGATGACATCAGATGTTAAGTATCATAGTGCTTAGAGCCATTTTAACCATTTTGAAACAACATGGACATAAACTACGAACAAAATACGCCATATGCTAGATACCGTATAAAAATTTCGTTCCTCACTCACCCGACGTGAACTCTCCTTGTTACTTCAGTTCCCTTTTGCCTTAAGTTGACTCGGATTGAAATTGTTAACCGTCACGCGCTTTTCTCTTTTATCGACAAAGCATCAACAGCAGTTATATTGTAATCGTTGCGATCAGACGACGCGTTTTGTCCGTTTGGATTTTGTGGAATAAATGGCAGTTTGACTTCAGAATGACATAATCGACACGTTACCGTCGGCACTTTTTATCTCTTGGTTCACTTTCACACCACAACTGCTTTCCCATCCAAGTTATCAGGAGCCGGAATCGAACTTACACGAAAATTTTTTACTTGTTTAATTATCTTTGCGGCTTTTGAGTCCTATTTTTCGATCACTGTAAAAGATTTCCTTGCATGGTTTGCTTTTGTGATTTGAAACTGTATGCCATTATCCGCTTATGAAATTTGATTCCATAATGCGAACATCCACAAACAGTGTTATGTTGCCCTTCCCTTTGTATTATTATGCACTAGAGTCGATGCCAATGCAAGAATTCACAAGGAAAACTGTTTTCAAGCATGTAGTATTAAATGATAATTTATTTATAAACGTTAATAGCGTATTATGATGCCAAAATAGCAAATACTTTTTGGAGCACGGAGTTTTTCACTTAAGGTAGAAAAACAAAAATACCTACGACACTTACCGCGAGAGGAAAACCGCCTAAATAATTTTCCCTGCTCTTTATTTAATGGTGTTTGATATACAGCAGGTGCATGTGGATATTGTGCCTAGCTACGTTTTAGACACAAATCATAGTTATAGAAAAGCTCATTGGTCTATACTAGGTATTTCTGCTGCCAGTGAAAGCATTGGCAGCCAGCGACACGGCGTATCGAATGGCTTAAGAAACACGTGGCTCGAGCAAATATAATCTCTCTGTCGCTGAGATAATGTCGAATTAGCAACACTGTAGAATACCTTTGGCAACCACATGACAGTCGATTTGCTTCCTGAACTACTTCGGAATCTTTCAGGTTCATTCAAACAGTAGATTGAGTTAGTTTTCGGTTGGACTCTCGCTGGAGACAAGTTTTTACCTCTATAGCGAATGAGCTACTGGCAGGCGGATCGACAGTCAATAAAGATATCCTAAGACAATTTCTGATTTCTCTCCCGTAAAAACTTGCTGAACTCACACTTGATAGTGCCTACTTTTCCTGTTTCTGTCAGTTTCAAAGCGTGTTGTTATACAGGGCTATTACAAATGATTGAAGCGATTTCATAAATTCACTGTAGCTCCATTCATTGACATATGGTCACGACACACTACAGATACGTAGAAAAACTCATAAAGTTTTGTTCGGCTAAAGCCGCACTTCAGGTTTCTGCCGTCAGAGCGCTCGAGAGCGCAGTGAGACAAAATGGCGACAGGAGCCGAGAAAGCGATGTCGTGCTTGAAATGCACTCACATCAGTCAGTCATAACAGTGCAATGACACCTCAGGACGAAGTTCAACAAAGGTCCACCAACTGCTAACTCCATTCGGTGATGGTATGCGCAGTTTAAAGCTTCTGGATGCCTCTGTAAGGGGAAGTCAACGGGTCGGCCTGCAGTGAGCGAAGAAACGGTTGAACGCGTGCGGACAAGTTTCACGCGTAGCCCGCGGAAAACTGGCTCATGCCACAACTGGAGACCGACAGCGCCGACTTCTTCTTTCAACAGGATGGTGCTCCACCGCACTTCCATCATGATGTTCGGCATTTCTTAAACAGGAGATTGGAAAACCGATGGATCGGTCGTGGTGGAGATCATGATCAGCAATCCATGTCATGGCCTCCACGCTCTCCCCACTTAACCCCATGCGATTTCTTTCTGTGGGGTTATGTAAAAGATTCAGTGCTTAAATCTTATCTACCAAGAAACGTGCCAGAACTACGAGCTCGCATCAACGATGCTTTTGAACTCATTGATGGGGACATGCTGAGCCGAGTGTGGGAGGAACTTGATTATCGGCTTGATGTCTGCCGAATCACTAAAGGGGCACATATCGAACATTTGTGAATGCCTAAAAAAACTTTATGAGTTTTTGTACGTGTGTGCCAAGCATTGTGAAAATATCTCAAATAATAAATATATTGTAGAGCTTTGAAATCGCTTTAATCATTTGTAATAACCCTGTATTTCTGAACTCCTGTTTGGAATTGTGTGGTTGGTGTCTGATGAACATACAAAACTTATTTTGATACTGAAAAACGTAGATCTCAGTGCAGGACAATAGCACGCTGTTAAAATTAAATTTTTGACGGAAGTATGTGAAGGTCACGCCACACGATGCGAAATCCGGGCTAGCAAGTACAACAATTCGCGTACGAGCGAGCAGTCCGTTTACAACGGAATTTACATACGCCATTTGACTGCAAAACAAATGACTCAGATTAAAATGTTGGCCCCGAATAGTGTTAATCTTTATCTATAGGCTTGCAGCCAATGACTGTATCAGAAGTGTTAATTTAATTACAGAGCAAATGAACATAAAATTTAACGCATCTCACTTTCTGATAAAACTACTTGAAAAGACCTACTGGTATTACCCCTCTGAACTAATATATCATTTTCACAAACAACACTCTGAAAATCACTGAGCCTAACAATGGACATGAATTTTGTTGGAGATTAAATTCGTTGGCTTATCTGTGAGCACGGAACGCTCGTCTGCTCTGCAACCTGACACTATTGAGATAATGATGAGATTGTAAAAAATGTAATTTCATCTACTGTGCTTGCAATGTGCAGTGCCAGACGGTATCGCAACAGTTTTCACACAGCCCTTCTGCAGCACACAACCCACGAGCATACAGACACATTCATTAAGGTAAAGAATGAAAAATGAGGAACTAAACGTAACGAATGATAAATGAGAACAAAGACTCCAAATTAAAGTACGCTACTTTAAACCATAACAACAGAACATCCTTCCATAAAATGCTCACGAAACAAATTAGCAAAATATTTCTTAACAATTTTCCTGTGTACAGTTACTTTCTTGGCACTTGTTTCAATTATAAGACAAAACCATATATTGCACTATAAAATTAGTACACCAAACTTAAATCATACGTGATTTTATAACAATAAGAAACTACACGATTACGAATATAAATGAAAACTGGATTACCTTAAAAGTTTTTGTTATTCTTTCACTAATCATCCCTCAATGTCTTCAGTATTCCTTAAAACACATCATTACAAAATCATTTTTAAATAACGCTGCCTCAACTACACGCAGGGTAGCTTCCATCCTCCACAGACATAGCCACACTGTCCAACATACACTACCTGCTACTCTCTCAAAAAGGAATCAGCCTCTCTGATCAACGTCTGTGGTCTCAAGAACAGACTTACAAAGAATATGATTATATCGGTACCGGAGAGGGCGAGCACGTTATCAAATTCACAACTTCATTCACATTTATGGCCAAAACTTCTTGAAAACCAACGTGGTAAATCTGAGAGTCTCTTTCAAGTTTTGCGAGTGGTAGTCCTATAAAGCTTCTGTGGACTGAGCGTAGACGCATAACGTTTCGAAGACGACAGTACGTATCATCCTGCTAATTCGTAACAATTTGGGATACGTAACTTTCTTGAACGAGATTTTTTTTCGTAAAGTTGTAATCCATTTGTGTTACTACAGTGATAATAAATGGCCCTTTAACGTCAATTTATTGAACATAAATAATTTGTTCAGCAGCAAGATATTCGCCAAGATTATCTGAAATACGCTGTAAGTGTTTGGATTGTTTTTCTACTTCTCACCTGTTGACAATATGTTGGTAACACTCCATCTCTGTGTGTTATGCTGTGTGAACAGACAGTAAAGCGGCGCTGTTTAGCATAATGATGAGGGGAGAGGTATGACAAATTCTGTCACAGACTGTACACGACTGAATGAATAGCTTTTATCCTTTTCTCTGTTTTCATCGTAGTTAAGTGATAGTGCATTTACTGATGCATTCAGTTACACTTCTGAAAATTTCATTTATTGATCCTGCTTTTCTTGTGTTCTTATGGATGAATATGGGGCAATAGTATTAATTTTGAGATGTATTGCTCATATTTATCTATGTCAATCACTTAAATAAGGTTTAAATCTGTATGTTATTTTACCTTGAAATCATTATATCTATACTGTTATCACTACTTGGCTCTGGATGAAATCTCCCTGCCCTCCTCAGGCTCTCTCTGTGATTTACACCTGATCCACATAATTGAACTGGAAGTCTCATCATTCGTTCTGCGTTCTCTCAGTACGTCTGACGTGTAAGTTCAAGTTACATATGGTGACTTCTTACATTGTAGACGAGTATGCAACGTTATTTGCTTTATTATACTGTTTTTATTGTGTTTACTACCGAAGCATTTATCAACGTTTCTCAGTATGTGTTACATATTTGTATTTCTTTAGCAGTGGACGAGTTGACACTTTGCCTGTTGGTACTTTCTTCTCTATATGTACTTGGTCCTTTATTCTTCGATACTATGAAGATACGACTTGACAATGGCCTCGGGAACCGAAACCGTCATCATTTCTAAAATAAAAGGAGAAGTGCAACTAGTGCTGATGTGTTACTCTAAAGTTACAAGAGTCTATAAAACTTTACTTAATAGACAGCAGATTGCGACAAGGGTACTGTTAATAAGGGGGAAGATATCCACAATCTCTATTATGCTAAAATTAAGAAACGCTTTTCGGGTTCTCTTTTAAGAAACGGAGAGTTGTTACGTCCTTTTTTTGAATAAGGGACGAGTTTTCAGGTATTTTTATTTTACGATGAGATTCGAATTATCATAGGTTTCTGTATGCTATGTGATTTTTGCGAAAAGAAATGTCAGTAGTCTTTAACTCTATCTACCGTCGGATAATAAACTGAGAACAACACATTCAGTTATTGTAAAGCATTTATTGAAGCACAGTAAGAAAGTTAAGTAGTACAACTAGAATGAGATTTTCACTCTGCAGCGGAGTGTGCGCTGATATGAAACTTCCTGGCAGATTAAAACTGTGTGCCCGACCGAGACTCGAACTCGGGACCTTTGCCTTACGCGGGCAAGTGCTCTCCCAACTGAGCTACCGAAGCACGACTCACGCCCGGTACTCACAGCTTTACTTCAGCCAGTACCTCGTCTCCTACCTTCCAAACTTTACAGAAGCTCTTCTGTACAGTTCAGTTCCAGATACCGTTGCTTAGATGTTGGGAAATTTGGTCCTGCAAGAGAGGACGCCCACCGGGCACATGTAGTGTTCTATGAGCTGTGTGGTGCAGCGTGCTCAAGAGGTCACGCTGAAGCGCCGCTCGTAATTCTTGAAATATTTGTCGTCGGGGTCATACTTGGCCTTCAACTTCTCCCAGAAGTCCTTCTTGTTGCCTATTGTGAACCTGATGATCTTATCCATCCTCGCCTTCTGATTATCGTTGCACTTGGCGCAGTCAGTCTGCAAGCCTGCCACAAGGAGCACCTCCAGCTCTGTGCCCTCTGGGGTACATCGATCCTTTCCATCGGACAGGAGGCACTCCGCGTACGCGTTTAAGAGCCGGTCACTGTTAAGGATCCGGTCCTGGTCCAGATTGTCTAACTTGGTGGTGATCTGCCCGTCGGCAGCGGCAGGTAGTGACGTCAGGGTGGCGGCCAATAGGACCATTAGGCCTTCCACATGTCTGCAGGAAGCTGCCGCAGTGCCAATGTAGGAAGCGCAGACGCTGGCTGTAGCCTCCAAAGCCGGTCTAGGAAGGCACGCTCGCTTATAAAGGCAGATCGAATCACCTTTGGGTAACGCTGCTCCCGCATATGAATTGGTTGTTGGTCGGTTTTCCAATGGCGCTGCGAAAATCCTCGCCTTTTGAGATGCAAAGGAAGTCCTTGATATGTGGTAACGTTGCGTTCCCACTATCGAACAGATCTCTCAGTCTTTGCACTCCTGGTGTCCTTTCTTATCTCTTGCCGTTAATTGGGTTTCCTTTCACAAACGGTTTTTGTCTTTCATTTACGGAGTTAAACGTAGGAAACCAAAATTAAATCACTTCTACATAGAAGCTCGTAACGACTCACAGACGAAACCGGATGCTTTGCTATGTTTCTTCAGGGACAGACCCTGCAGCCTACATCTTCATTCACAACAGAAGTAATGAGTGCTATGGACAGGACAGGGATCTCAAATTGATGTCATATTTCTAGGTATAAGGAAGGCTTTTGACAACATTTCTCGCACGCGACTTATAATGACATCGCGTGCCTATGGAGTACCGTCTCAGCGGTACGACTGGAATCTTGTTTTTGTGTCAGAAAGGTAATATTCCGTAGTAACTGACGCAAAGTCATAGAGTAAAACAAATGTGATATCTGGCGTCTTCCACGGAAGTGGAATATCTACAAATGAATTAGAAGGCAAACGGAGAAGCCCCGTTATATTGTTTTCAGATGATGCTGTCACCTACCACCTCGTAAAGTCGTCCAAATATCAAATTCAATTGCAACATCATGTAGACAAAATACGTGTAAGGTGTGGAATGTGGCAGTTGACCGTAAGTAATGAAAAGTATGAGGTCATGTGTATGAGAATTAAAATGGGTACGTCACATTTCGATTACCCGATAAATCACACATATATAGAGGCTGTCAGTTGACCCAAATATCAGGCATTACAAATACGAATAACTTAATTCGGAAAGAACAGAAAGAAAATGTTCTGCGGAAGGTGAACCAAAGACGGCGTTTTATTGACAGAACACTTAGAAGATGCAACAGGCCTGCTAAAAAGACTGCTTGCAGTAACCTTGTCCGTCCTTTTCTGGAGTAGTATTGCAAGGTATGGGATCATTACCATATAACATTGACAGAGTACACCGAGAGAGATGCAATAGGGCAGCTCGTTAGCATTATCACTAAATACAGGAGAGAGTGTCACTGATGTCGTACGCAAGTTGGGATGGTAATCTTTAAAAGAAAGGCATTTTCGTTGCGATATGATCTTTTTGCGGAATACCAATCACCAACATTTCATGCGTAAATACAAGGTGTCCAAGCAGGAATTTGCCAGTATTCGGGGTTAGACAGAGACTGTCATTGTAAGCCAAAAAATTCTAGTAACATTGGCTCTATAATGCATACCTTTAGAACTGTGATCACTTGTTCAGTGGAAGTGGTGTGTTTCACAGTAGCAGACATGAACAAGTGCTCATAGCCCTTGAGGTATGCGCTTTAGATCCCATGGTTACTGAGGATCATTGGTCGATATTACAACCTCCCAGAATACGAAAATCAAAGAGCTTGCAGCTGAATATATTTGTTTCACAGTATTAAAGATGAAGAAGTCCTCATAGCTCTTAAGAACTGCACTTTATAGTCTATGTTTACTGCATATCCTCTTAGTGTTCTGTTCAATACTACCAACTGTCGGAACATAGAAATCAAAAATTTTTCAGTAGAAGAGATCTGTTTCAAGGTATCGAAGAAGAAATAGTGCTCGTTGTTCTTAAGTATGCATTTTAGAGCCGATATTTAATAGAGTTGCCTGCTTCGAATGATAGCTCCTGCCATATCCCTGAATATTGACCATTCCTACTGCGATACCCTGTACTTTGTTGACGCTTCCCTACATGGGAAGAAATTATCATTGTAATAAAATAAGAGAAATTAGAGCCCCCACAGGATGATTTAAGGGAACCTCGACGTGAAAATGACTGAAAAATAGAAAAATTTTGCTGTATCTGAAAGGCAAAGTCTCCTGTTTCCAAAAATGTGTGCATTATCAACTTTCAAATTGTTTATTTGTTCTTACACGCTCTTTAAACAAAAATCTGTACATCAGCCACATTTACTTTCAGTTCAATGTCGCACTGCCACAGTCACGCAAATAATAAAGTCAATATACAGGGACTTTGCACATACAAAATTATTTAGCAGATGTCTACTTGGCCACACACAGATACCTAATAAGAGTTTCAACAGTTGTGAGTGGCAACTAGTACCAAAAAGAGTGTTTGTTGGATGGACGGTGCTCAAAATAGGTGTGATGGATGCTGTCATCTGTTTCAAGATGGTGCAATTAGCTGGACAAAAATAACGGAAAAACTGGCCATGTAACCAGGAAATAATGTGATAGTTCCTCCGATTGTCTTAGATCGTCAGCGGGTAGTTGAAGCTGACAGGTTGCGAAGGCCACCACTGATGAGTTCAGAGTAAGGAAAGGGCTCCTGAAAAAGAGTAGAGGATAAAGAAACAGCTAGCCAGCAAGAATGTGCGGAATGTTCTGAAAGAGGCATTCGGTGAGTCAAAAGCACTGTCAACAGTCTTTTCTCATTCCCTCGAAACTACATTTTCCAAATTTTAGGTACGTATATCTTCACTATGGTTTGAGCTATGTTCACCAAATTTCTCCCAAGTGAAGAATGCTAGAATCTCATTGTATTATTCCCAATACATTGCAGAAAATTTCTATGTTTGTCATTGTGCATGTAATTTTAGCGGTAATTTCTGAGCAAAATAATTATGTGGTATAATAAAGATTTTTCTATTTCCACAGGTGTACTACAAACTACAAAACGAGAGGCATGATGTGTTCCTATGAATGTTGACAGCAGCCTGCCACAGTATGAATGCTGGCAGACTGATGATGCACCACAAAATAGTACCAGAAATGAAACGTGTGTTATAAAACCATCTATTAGACACAATGTTGTAATTCTTAAACTATAACTGAAAATTTAATAAATTTCCTTGTACAGCTTCAGTTACTGTCATTCAGCGTTGGTACAAAACTTCCTCCGCATTGCAGGTCACGGGTAATGCGCACCGAAAGCGAAGCATAAAAACGCAGGCCGTTCACGTCCACGTCCCCTTAAGTGTCTATATTCCCGGCGCGCTGAGCAATAACTGAAGGGCAGAAAAATAGCTTGAAAGTGGTTCGATAAATCCTCTTCCAGGCACTTAGCTGTGAACTGGAAATTATCCATATAGGTGTAGATGTGTTTATGTAAACTGATGCAAGGTACTATGAAAGCTAAAGATCTTAATTACTTTTTCTGTGCTCAGGAAACGTGTGTTAGACTTCCTGAGAAAGGTTGCTCGCCTATTTTTTCCTGAGTCCCTTCCCGCATCATAATTTCGGTAACTTCTAGAGCCTTTGATAATTGTCTCCACAGTCTACTTTTCGAGATGAGTTGACAGCTAATTTTCAAAAATGCATCTTGTAACAGGATAACGACCTTCTGAAATTGCTTACATTTGCAAGATTCAGAAGAAACCCATTACTGGTCAACATCGCAGTTTGTTATTGTCATTGAAAAATAAATAATGAATTGCGTTCTTAATCGATAATGGATTTTTTCCGAATCCAATAAATGTAAACATTCACATATCACGTATCGCCAACTTGTCCATGTCAAGTAACAACTGAAGATGAGAACAAATGTTTACAGCATTTCCGTAACAAATTCTCTCCACAGTAAGCCACAATAATTGCTAGGTATATCATGAAAATCGGAGTGTAGAGAAACACCAAAATGTTAAATCCTCCATTATTTTGGCCTATAAATTACAATGATTGTCCAGCTAATTGTGGATTAGATTTTCTAGTAGAGCGATACCGTATTGAACACAAAACACGAATTAGAATTTCGAAACTCGAATATAGCACTAAAATAACACTTCCGGCATAATATGGTGCCGGCCGCTGTGACCGAGCGGTTCTACGCGATGAAGTCCGGATCCGCGCGACTGCTACGGTCGCAGGTTCGAGTCCTGCCTCGGACATGGATGAGTGTGATGTCCTTAGGTTAGTTAGGTTTAAGTAGTGCTAGGTTCTAAGAGGCTGATGACCTCAGATGTTAAGTCCCATAGCGCTCAGAGCCATTTGAACTACAATATGATACAAACATTAATGCCTTAAGAACCTTCTTAAAGCACTCAACTTCGTATTAGTTATGCTGCTTCTAAAGAATCGAGTATCTCACAACGGAGTGTAACATTATTCCGTGGAGAGTCAGAAGAAAAACACGTGTCCTCTTATATGCCTGTCACCACACTTATGATTCTGCCATACACACTCAGACGTGAACTTGTATATTATTGTCATGAATAGTTATATTAATATGTAATCGAGACTTATCCACGACAACAAGATGCGTCCATCCAATTACGCATAGAAGTGGTTGAAGAAAATTATTTTTCTGTCTAGCACGGCGGTGTAATCCTGTAATCTCTGAGAAACATGGAAAAACATTTGAATTTAAATGAAACCATTTTTGTTAGGCAACCGACTGGTGAGGGATAGACATGCGATTTTCAGCAAATAAAACCTTCTTTTTACTCGTTTCGTTATAGGCTTCAAATGTGAGTTCACTTTATTTCAGTCTTCGGCCACTATGACGTGGCCCTAGCAAAGAAAGCAGTAGTACCAAGTTGTTTCCATATTTTGTCTGATGTATGTAAATGAACTACCAGTTGCAGTTGCGCAAGAAGAAAATTTGGTCTTTTTCAAGTGATACAAGTATTAGAATAAAAGTAGTAGCAGTCTACATGTTGAAAAGCAGCTAATGAAAAATTCGTAGACATCGAAAGATGATTCAAGGCGAAGGTATATATCATTACATTTTAACAAGACTGAGTACATACAGTTCAGTACTACTCTTAACACGCCAGAAACTATAAAGACAGTCTTCTCAAACAACAAAATATAGAAGTAGGGCACAACATTAATTTCGAAATCGATTGCCTGGAATTAATAAAGCAGGTTTGTTCAATTATGTTTTCAGTACGTATGATAACTCGTGCAGGTGATTTAAAACATTAAAAACCAATTTTTTCTGTGAGATTTCATCCACATATCAGGTATGGAACCATATTTTGGTAAAACTCAACCTACAGGCAGAGTATTTTCATTGTATCGAAGCATGTTATGATAATTGCATGTGGTAGAACTTATAGAAAAAAAAACCGTGTTTTTGTGTAGTATACTAGGGCAAAGTCACCTCTGCAAAACGTCAGTGGGTTAACGGTTCTGCAGAAACCATTCATGGGAACACACGTATTCAAGAAACTACCAGTGCGTATTAAATGACATGTAGATAATGCGGTGGACTTTCTGTCAGGCAACGTCTTCCACTTTACTGGAAATTATGTTAATGGAAGATCTTAAATATGTTTTATGATTTTTATGATTAAAGTTAGCACTGAAATCAAAAGCCTTTCGTAATGTTAAGGTATTTCGTTGTATTGCACATAATTTATGTGCAAATCTTTGACTTCCATTCCCATCTCAGATCCCCTTTCCACTAGATCTGTTGGATTCAAGTAACAAAATGTGACTAATGAGTTTCTGAAGCATTACAATTGGCGACTTTCGTTCTCATACAAATTATCAGTTATCATACCATCCAGCAGCAAACGATTCAACTTTGTAGATTGCTCTTTTCCGTTTAATTATCAGTAACAATTACCTTTAGATACGTGTAGTAATAACTTCGAACAGAATAGTTTCCAAGATTCAAAACTTAACAGTTGTTAAGTTTCTATATTTCCGTTTCATTTATTACGCAGGTACTCACTATTAATACATAAGTTTAAAAAGTTGCCTGTAGGTGCTACTGACACATTTAAACTTTTGTTGCATGTAACTTACTTAGTCAAAGATACATCCTAAAAATTTATTTTACATATCGAATTGCTTCATCAGATTAAAGCAAGGAATAGGGCAAAAGTACGGTAGTTTTCTTGGCTCCTGAACAAGACAGTTCAAGCAATCATCGAAATCTCGAGGCTCTGTCCAAATTTCATGAGTAGGCCACCGACGTTTAGATAATAAAAATTCTATTTTTATTTAATAGTAATTCTTGACCTTCCCAGTCACCCCTTGTATCACATAACATTTATTAAGTTAAACATTAAGAAAGTTTGTCACAGTTGACGTTGGTGCTGTTTCCAGTTTGGATAAAAACTCAGTCCCTATATTAAGTTTATTGCTCACTATGAGACTGTAGAGCTTCGTAACGGAAGAGTACTTTGCCAGTGAGCACTTACTTAATGTGGCCGTTAGAGTACTGCAACTGAGATGATGCTTTTAAAAGTCAGCTCCATGTAGAAACGTCAGACAGTGAAAAGTAAACACACAACCTGTTCTAATCACAGTGTCACATCGCTTCGTGTGTTGTTAGGTGTGTACAGCATGAATATCGGGTTGCAGTTATTGAACATGAAACGCGCAGCATTATTCCTCGTCTTATTTTCAGTGATTTGTTGTGGCGTGGTACTGTGACAATAATTTTCTTGTTGTACGAGGACTTTCGTCAGGTGTAGACTAAGCATTACGGAGTTTACAATTATCGCATCACAGTACATTGGGTCAAAAGCACAGGTTACATTTTCTTACCATGTCCAACATGATCCCTTAAGGTGCCGAATTTTCTTATTTGGGGGTAGTGGTAATACTGGTACAATATTGGTATTTTAACTTGCTTAATCTCTCGCGAAGAGTAGCCTGCTGCTGGCGATACCATGTACGCGAAAATAAGGCTTTTTTTCGTCAGTCTCTTGACTAGTTAGATGTGGCTCGCCACAAATTCCTCTCCTGTGCCAACCGATTCATCTCAGGGGAGCACTTGCCCTCAGTTCCAGTCTATTTCAAGTACCAATGATGACAAAATGAATTGATCGTGTGGCATTGTTGGCCGGGAGGCCCCAAACGCAGACGTTCGGCCGCCGAGTGCAAGTCTTACCTCAAAGGGCGCCACATTGTACGACTTGCGTGCCGGTCATGAGGATGAAATGTTGAGGAGGACAACACAACACCCAGTCCACGAGCGGGGAAAATCTCCAAGCTGGCCGGGAATCGAACTCGGGCCAGCTGCATGGGAAGCAAGCACGTTACCAGTCAGCTAAGCAGGCTGACACCAATGATGACATTCCCTGATGTTCTAACACGTAACATATCATTCTGTCCTCCTTCTTTGTCAGTGCTTTCCAAATGTTCCTTTATTCACCGCTTGGATATGCACCTGTCCTGGTCAAAGCTCCATGTTTCACTGATTGCAATACTATGTGGGTCCAATGAGATGCGGCGAATGTCGTGAGCGCAGCTACATGTCATCACGGTGAGCAACTGAAAACGTATGAAGGCCTTTAGGATACCTTGGGTATCTTTTCCATTGTTAATAAAGTTTTTTCATTAGAATAACCATTTTTAAGGGTAGTGAGACAAGGCCTGTGGGAAAACCAGAACAGGAAAGTACAGAAGCATCTGAGATGTGGTGTCAGAGAAGAATGTTGAAAATTAGGTGGACTGGTAACGCAAGGAACGAGGAGGTTCTCCGCAGAATCGGCAAGGTGAGGAATATACGAAAAACACTCACAAGAAGAAGGGACAGGATTATAGGACATCTGTTGAGACATCAAGGAATTACTTCCATGATACTAGAGGTAGCTGTTCAGAGTAAAAATGGTAGAGTAAGACAGAGAATGGGATACATACAGCAAATAACTGACGACTTAGGCTGCAAGTGCTACTCTGAGATAGAAAGGTTAACGCAGCGGAGGAATTGGTGGTGGGCCCATTCAATCAGTCAGAAGACTGTTGACTTAAAAGACATGTATCCGTTCCTGAAAAAAAGGGTCTTAAAGTCGTACAGACAGATAGACAGACAGCAACAAGATGATCCTATAACGATTCTGGTTTCTTCTACAGAGGTACGGAACACTAAAAAATAGAATTTGTGGCACGGGTCGGAGAGGCATGAGCCGTTTCAGTTGTCTCAGTTTCCGAGCGCTGGCTGGAGCAAAGTGCTGAAAACAAAACATTATTTACATTGAAACTGTGTGCCGGCCCGAGACTCGAACTCGGGACCTATGCCTTTCGCGGGCAAGTGCTCTATCATCTGAGCTACCCAAGCACGACTCACGCCCCGTTCTCACAGTTTTACCTCAGCCAGTACCTCGTCTCCTACTTTCCAAGCTCTCCTGCCAGCCTTGCAGAACTAGCACTCCTGGAAGAAAGGCATAGGTCCCGAGTTCGAGTCTCGGTCCGGCACACAGTTTTAATCTGCAAAGAAGTTTCATATCGGTGCACACTCCACTGCAGAGTGAAAACCTCATTCTGGCTTATTTACATTGCAGATAAACCGGAATAATGCTCAAAATATTGTGTTTATTAGTATTTTCATAAAAGTCGTGAAAAGCATAGGTAGAGTATAAGTTTGAACGAGGACTCAGAAGCCGGGGAATGACCAAAACATGTGTGTCATTTCTTTATAAAAATCTGGGAAACTTACAACAGTCTTAAAAAAATTGACTGATGTGATGAAGACCTGCATGCAGGAGAACGAACTCATTGTGTCGACTGACTTGTGGCGATGAGAAATAAATCCAAAGCTATAGATAAAGACTTTTCTAGTCGAAAGGCTGTCCTCGTGCAGTAACAGAGTGATTCCTCCCAAATGTATTCCGCTAGTGCAACCTGGCGATGACTATTTTTATTATGAGGTAAAGAATTTTTTCAGAGAGTTCCAAGACTGTTCACATCTCGTACACAGAAGAAATTAAACATGCCAAGAAGAGTGTTTCAAAATACATTCCGTTGTACATCACCAGCTATCGTACCCAACACTTGGCTGGATGAAGCGTTAGGCGTGGTTTTCTGCCAAACCGAATGAAGAGAAAGAAGTTTCTACAGACGAAAAAGTTTTACTATATAAAGGTTAAAACAACCATGTAATTGTAAAATTGCAACGTTTACAATGTGCCCAAGGTGCCGAGAAAATTTCGGGTTACCAGTTTTTACGACCAATACCACCCCAGCACCTATAAAATCGTCACCTGTAAACTATAGAAGTAACTTATTTTGTGTATAAAGTTCTCGTGTACGCCTTAGAATTCCTTCCTGCAGATTTATTTGCAGTCACAAATTTCCCTTTGCCTTCTCGTTCCTTTTATGGAAGTATTAATAAATAAAATGTATTGAGCATTATTTCAATTTAAGTGTAGTGTAACGTACAAACTAAAATTAAAACAGAAGTTTCCACGTAGGGATTTGACCAACGACCCTCAGGTTACCTTTCTGTACTCTTTCCGCTGCGCCAACTGCCGCGTAGAATGTACAGTATCATAAATGAACCATACCATGTCCGACAACATCCAAACATGCTATTTCTTACACTTAGCCATCTTGAGCTCCCGCTTTCTCACTTTCATCCATGGTCAAGTCCTGCATATACCGTGAACTTCAACGGAATCATTGTTGACGAGTAGGCGCGGTCCGCTTGTAAGATGAATTCATAAATATTATTATCGTATTTGTAATATTGTTATTAACAAAGTTATTACCGTTTGAAATTAAGAGTGTTTATAGAATCCATAACTAGTATGCTGCAGTTCAGCGTATGCTTATGACACTCTGACATGAAACGCTTGTTGTCAGCTGAGGAATGGTGAAGTCTGTATTAATTTTAGATATATACGCAAACAGTTATAAATTATTTAGTGACTAATACGAAAAGTGGTGCGTAACCAAATAATTTTACATATGTACACAGATGATTATCACCAGCATGAGAAACCCATCCTATTATCCCATCGATCCAGATGTCTAATCAATGATATTTTGGTAACTATATACATGTAATATTGTCGTTTGACTATTTAGGAGAGCAGCACCAATTTGTCTAAAGATGGTGCGTTGAATGGCATTAACTCCGCTCTTGATATGGAGAAGAAAATAGAAAAAGTAGATTGTACAGAGAACTACTGTAAGAAAAAATCATAAATTTAATCAGGAGTTGTTGTTGTTGTTGTGGTGTTTAGTCCAGAGACTGGTTTAATGCAGCTCTCCATGCTACTCTATCCTGTGCAAGCTTCTTCATCTCCCAGTACCTGCTGCAACTTACATCCTTCTGAGTCTGCTTATGTATTCATCTCTTGGTCTCCCTCTACGATATTTACCCTCCACGCTGCCCTCCAATACTAAATTGGTGATCCCTTTGTGCCTCAGAACATGTCCTATCAACCGATCCCTCTTCTAGTCAAGTTGTGCTACAGATTTCTCTTCTCCCCAGTTGTATTCAATACCTTCTCATTAGTGACATGATCTACCCATATAATCTTCAGCATTCTTCTGTAGTCCACATTTCGAAAGCCTCTATTCTCTTCTTGTTTATACTATTTATCGTCCATGTTTCACTTCCATGCATGGCTACGCTCCATACAAATACTTTCAGAAATGACTTCCTGACACTTAAATCTGTACTCGATGTTTTCTCTTCTGCAGAAACGCTTTCCTTGGCATTGCCAGTCTAAATTTTATATCCTCTCTACTTCGACCATCATCAGTTATTTTGCTCCCCAAATAGCAAAACAGATTCACTACTTTAAGTGTCTCATTTCCTAATCTAATTCCCTTCATCATCACCATATTTAATTAGACTACATTCCATTATCCTCGTTTTGCTTTTGTTGATGTTCGTCTTATATCCTCCTTTCAAGACACTGTCCATTCCGTTCAACTGGTCTTCCAGGTCCTTTGCTGTCTATCAGTGCTCTGTCAAACTCTTCATGCAAGTGTATTTGATGCGTATGTTTAAAGTTGTGTAAACACTAGAGCTATAGTGTCTCTAATCTCATGACAGTTGACTAACGTAGTGATTATGTGACCAAGATTTTAAACAGGCAAATAAGCCACACCTGGAGGTCCTTTGCCAGTGTACAGTTGTATAGGTAAGGTGTTTTCAACGTGACCTCACAGCCTTTTGAACTTACGTGTGCAATGTCAGATATATTTCGATGTCCACCAATTCAGTTCATTGAATGTTTTGTAACCCTGAATATTGGTGAACTTAGTCACAGCCTGATTCTCAACAACTGAATAGTCCCTATCCTCACTAAATCTGTTACTCTTTAAAGACGTAAGTGCAGTTGTTGAACTTTGAAATACCGTGTCAGATTTTAGTGATTTTTTTGCTCAGCTTAAGCATTCTATGAAATCATCAGTTGGTATGTCGTCAAGTCAACAATCAATGTGAGGCCTGCATTCAAATACAAATTTATCTAATTTTATTTGAATAAACATGTTGTCTAAGATAAACCCATCGGTTGTTGCCCACATTTTTATCATATAGAGTTGTTTGTTAGTACTTATATTTTAATTAACATTAGGCATTTATAACTCATTTAATTATATTGCTTATGAATATGCTAACAAATACGCTTCATATGTGATCCACACTTCTATAGCGACTCAAAGTAGTAAGGCTGACTGGGCATTAACCACATCTGTTAGCAAAGACGCAATCAAATCGCAGCTTTTACAATATACAGATTGAACAACGCTAATGTACCCATTCTGTACCTTCAGCATTACTATGTGGCATATTATTAAGAAAAAAACAGGTAATAATTACGAACATTAACTTTATTTCGAAGAGTGCATTACAGTCAATAGTTCATTTTAGCACAATATATAACAGAATACGTGAAATGAATATCTGATACACAATAAAAGTTAGATGATTTACGACAAATACAGCCTCTAGCGATAGGTGGTTTGTTATTCTAAGATAAAAAAGCACTTCTTAGACTTTCCAGTCAATGAAATGAAAACAGCAAAAACTTCCATTTTGAATAATACAACTACATTTAGGAGCAATTAAATTTTTAAAAGTTGATATTCCGATATCTTGACTTGGAGACGCTGATGGAACTCTTAGCGGCGTGCGTAATGCAGTAAATTGACAACAGCAGCCACAAGTATCATACGGAAATTGTAGCCACATTTGTAAGGGCGTTAAGTAACATCATATCATCAATGGTAGTTGTTGCTTACTTGTTAACGATTTGTGACTTCTCCTGGAGAGACTTGGCAGACTGAATACAAGGTGTCCGATTACGTGTCTGTTGCTCTCTATGGTGCAACTTACTTATGCATGTTCTTTCAGATGGCGCTCGTAGTGCTCGAAATAGGTGCCGTCGGGGTCGTACTTGGCCTTCAGCTTCTCCAACGCGTCTTTCTTGTTGGCTCTGATGAACTTGATGACTTTATCGACTCTGGCTTCCTGCTTATCATTGCATTTGGCACAGTCGGTCTGCAAGGCGTCCGGAATGAAACCCTTCAGATCCTTACCCTCTGGGGTGCATCATTCGTCACCATCGTCTAGCAGGCAGTCCATGTAATTGTTGAAGAGCCGGTCGTTGTTGAGGATCTCGTCCAGGTCTACATTGTCGTACTTGGTGGAGTACTTCCCTTCGTCGGCGGAAGTCAGTGGTACCGCAGTGGCGACTACCAGAATGAGCAGAGGAGTGAAGATTTTCCACATGTCTGCCGGTAGCTGTCAGGGGACCTGGGTAAGAAGAACCCAACTGGACTGCAAGAGTCGAGCGCCAGCCTAAAGATGTCTGCTCTGTTATAAAGGCAGCCAGAGGCGGGTGTAGACACCTCAGTTTCCGGACATGAATCACCTGCTGGCCGGGTTAGCAGGGCCACTACCGTAATCTTCGTGCGTCACGTCAGAGGGGGAGATGTTGAGGTGCAGTAGCGTAGCATTCCCACTGATGAACAGATATCGTAATCTTCCATCTCCTCCGCACTGTCCTGTCTCACGGAGATAATTGGCCTTACAGCCGTAATCAGAAGAACCTAAATTCCAGTTCTGAATGCAGCATTTCGTGGTGACCACGAAGCATTAGAGACGAACGTTAGTGTTTGCAACATAATTTTCTGCTTCAGTCACTTTCATTTTGCAGTAATTATCCTGTTACGATCATATGCAATGTAGCAAGCTCACTGGTAACTTAAAGCCGCAAAAACTGTTTCCTCTAACTTCAGTACTGTTCTTACTGCAACGTAGATGGCCAGACGAAATTTTTATGAGAAATGAACTGTGTTGAAGTCGCTATGTCTTACCTGTTAAATAGAAACGACGTAAGTCAGCAGTTCACAGACAATATCAACAGTCTTTCCCTATCTTCTGTGTTTAATTGCGTCTTGTCTATGTGATACTCTTATGTTACTTATAGATGAACATGGTTTGATATTCGCGAATCAGTGACCTTGACATCTTCTGCCTAGTTATCGTCTGCCTGTCACTCTCCTATGAGGAGCGTTGTATCTCTAGAGTTTCTATGCAGCTTAACTAATTAGGAACCCACTCCATACAACAGACTTAATGCTTGTGTAATAACTCACTCAGTTATAAAACATACCTGAAATTTACTCTATGCCAGGAAACTTAACATGCTAACTTGTGGTACAAGCGAGTATAGCGAACTGTGTACCAAAACCTAATACTTCTGTGTAGCAGTCATAAATATGTATTTGACAAAGTTTTGAAACAACATTATAATGCATAAATATCGCACTTATCTTTTGAAGACAAATATATTATACAAGAAATGGTATACTCTTAGAAAGCTACACAAATCACCCTAATTATTCCCAAAAGGAGTGCATGACATGGAGTCTCCATTACATTTATATGATTTTTATAAGAGGTGTCCCACAAAATGGTAAATATTCAGGACTATCATAACAAAGATAATTAGAAGCAAAAAAGTCATGTAAATATGGTCTCTGAAGTGCATACCTTAAGAGGTAACAGCACTTCATCTTCGATACAGTAAAACATAACTATTTTACTGAAAGCTGCTTGCATTCCTCAATATGAAGCGAAAGAAAAAACTTTCCAGTAAACATGGGCTCTAAGGTGCTTACTCTGAGAGTTATGAGCATTTGTTCACCTTTGCTGGTGTGAAACACAACTCTCCTAATGGACACGTTTTCATAGCTCAGGAACACATTCTAGAGCCCATGTTTATAACATTTCTTCTTTTCTGAGTGGGCTGCACGACAATCCAATCACCAGGCTGAATTTTATAGTTTCCTCATCGATGTATATCACTATGGCAAAATCTTCGAGTACATTTTGGCCGCACCCTCATCTTAAATGACTCCCTCTCAAGCCCCTCTTCTTATGTTACTTTATCTTATTTATCTTACACCGTGAAGTGCAGCTACTGTTTGATAAATTTATTCGGCGGTATCACTTTCTTCGTATGCTTCATTAACTTCTAAGCAGTCAATTGAATGCGTTGAACCCATACTATGCAGGAGAATTGAGCTTATTGATTAGGTCTTTTTAATGTTTACTCTTCTTATTTGCGCTGCCATTGGCAAGGTAGCCTGAAGTCATAGTCGTCGGTTAAATTAAGGGAAGAAAAGCACATGTACCCTTTTTTTTTTTTTGAGTCATCGGAATTGTGAATGGTTTGATGTGGCCCGTGACGAATTCTTCTTCTGTACCAATCTTTTCATCAAAGAGTAATAACGCCACCCAAATGCCGATCGTTTTTATTTGATGCAAGTTGCCTTGGTTACTTTCCTGAATTGAATAGTCATCATTTCTTTCAGGGCCTGTTTTTTTTCAATGATTTTGCAACTTCATTTAAATTATTAGATCAAATGCCCTTCCTGTCGCCACAGTCGTCTGTTAAATTAAGGGAAAATAAGCATATGTACCCTTTTCTTTTGAGTCATCGGAATTGTGAATGGTTTGACGTGAACCGTGGCGTGTTCTTCTTCTGTACCAACCACTGTAGCAACTGCAAACTACATCCTCTATAATTTGCTGGATCAATTCCAACCTCTCTCTTCCTCTACAGTTTTTACCCTCTACATCTACTTCTAGTACTACAGAAACAGCTCTCGGAACTCTGTACCTTCTTCCAGTCAGTGTTTTCCACATGTTCCTATACCTCGCCGATTCTGCGAAGAACCTCCTCACACTTTACCAGTCCTCTTAATTTTCAACATTCTTCTGTAGACGCACAACTCACATTATTCGATTCTCTTCTGGTTTTTCCATAGGCCATGTCTCACTGCAATGCTGTGCACCGAACGTACATCCTCAGAAATGTCTTCCTGAAATTAAGGCCTAGGAGTGACATTAACAGATTTCTCTTGACCAGGAATGCCTTTTTTGTCGTTGTTAGTTCGCTTTTTATGTCTTCCTGCTCAGACCATCGTGGAAACCATTGCCGCCTATCTTCGATTACTTTGTGATTCCCAATTCTGACGTTAAGTTTGTCACTGTTCTCTTTTCTGCTACTTCTCATAACTTTCGTCTTTCTCTGTTTTACAGTCAATTAATATTCTATACTCATTAATCTGTTCATTCCATTCAACGCATCCTGTAATTTTTCTTCACTTTCATTGAGGACAGAGATGTCATCACTGGATCGTATCATTGATATTCTTTCACCATGAATGTTCCTTCGATGTCCAGGTTGAACAGTCCCTGTCATGCACAACTGTTAATCCGTGAACTTCGTTCGTTAACTTCCAGTCTTATTATTCCCCCTTGGTTCTTGTACATATTGCACATTACACATATTTTCTTATAGCTTACCCCCTTTTTGTAGCATGGAGAGCTGCATCAAACCAGTCTCAGGACTGAAGACCACAACAACAACAACAAACCACTTTTTACAGAGAATTTCGTACACCGCCGTTTGACACCCTTGAGCACTATTCCCAGGGGACAAATTCTATGAAGGTGTCTTGATTTTTTTTTTTCTTTTTCCGGTCTTGCTTCCATTATCAACTGCAATGTCAGATCTGCCTCTATGGTGTCTTTGCCTTTCCTAAAGTGAAACTCATAGACTTCTAAAACATCCTAATTTTGTTTTCCATGCACCTTATCCCTCTGAATCTTGGACTTTACGACCGATACCAGTCCAGCACGTATTGAATCATCAACTGGAAAATAATAGAACTATCTAATTTTGTGTATAAAGTTCTCGTGTATGCCTTACAATTACTTGCTGAAAATTTATTTTAAGGCAAAAAATTTCCTTTTTGTTTCGTTCTCGCGCCTTTTATGAATGTACTAATAAATAAAATGTACTGAGCTTTATTTCGGTTTATTTGTAGTGTAAAGTGAAACTAAAATTAAAACAGAAGTTTCCACTTAGTGATTTCTTCACTACCCTCACGTTTCTATTATGTACAATTTCCGCTGCGCCAAATACCACCTAGAATCTACAGTAACATAAATGAACCATGCCACGCCCGAGCACATGGAAACAAGCTATTTCATACATTTAGCGACCTAAATTTCCCACTTCTGTCACTTTCATTGCTGGTCAAGTCCTGCATATGCCATGAACATCACCAAAATCGTTGTTGACGAGTAGGCGCATTCCGAATGTAAGATGAATTCATAATAACAAAATTCTTACCATTTGAAACTGCAACTGCTTATAGAATGCATAACTAATATGCTGACGTTCAATGTACCAGTAAGACACTCCAATATGAAACGCTTTTCCAGGTGTGGAATGATGATGTCTGTATTAATGTTAGACAAATAAGCAAACAATTATAAATTATTTAGTGAATAATACGAAAAGGGGTGCCTAACCCAATAATTATAAGTATGTACACAGATGATTATCACCAGTATGAGAATCGCATCTTATGATCCCATCGATATAGATGTCCAATCAGTGATATTTTGGTAACTCTATACGTGTAATATTGCCATTTGACTATCGTAGAACTACTCCACCAATGTGTCTAAAGAGAGTACGTTGACTGGCTTTAGCTCTAGCTCCTGATGCGATGTAGGAAATAGAAGAAGAAGATGGTAGAGAGAATACTTTAAGACGATATCACAAATTTAATCAAGAGTAGTTTATGTGTATGTTTAAAGCTGTGTAAATGCTAGGGCTATAATGTATCTAATTTCACGGTTGCTGACTAACATAGCGTACATGTAACCAATATTTTAAACGGGTAAGCAAATCAGAGCTCGAGTCCCTTCGCCAGTGTGTGGTTGTGTTGGTAAGTTGTTTCCTACATATTCTGCGACCACACAGTGCTTTGAACTTAAGTGTACTATGTCAGAAATACTTCGGTGTCCACCAGTTCGGCACGTTGAATATTTTGGACATCTGAATATAGATAAAATAAGTCACAGCCCGCTTCTCAGTAACTGAATAGTCTCCATCCTCATTAAATGTGTTGCTGTTTAAGGACTTATAAGTGGTTGCTGAACTTTCAGATTTTTCTTGCCGATTTTAGTGATTTCTTTGCTCAGCTACCAGCATTTAGCCCACATCTGATACTGCCTGTGAATGCTTTGCTTAAACATTCTGAGCAGTCTTCAGTTAGTATTGCATCAAGTTAACAATCAATATGAGATCAACATTCAAATATAAATTTGTGTTTATTTGAATGAACATGTCAAAAATAAACACGTGTGGAACGTAGCACAGTTAACGCTGCCATCTTGACGGCGACGTATAGCGCCGTCACCTATCAGAAATTCATGAAACTATAGGGGCTGAAGCAGCGATATACAGAGATGGCCTGCAGCAAATTTCGTACTTCTTCAACGAAATTGGACGAGGAAAACATGTGTTGCATTTACTTACTGATCACCCCTCGTAGCTCACCTCCCTATCTGGGAAGCCAGCAGACTGTGCTTTAAGGTGTAAGAGTAGGTCTTGATCAGCGCTTCCATTGCTTTGTGCTGTATCTTAGTGAAATTGCAGTAAAAAACCTCATATTTAACTTTCTCAGTGCACACAAAAATTTCATACCGTAATTCGTAACCTGCGAATCTGCAACACAGAGTGCACATTTACTGCAGTAATATTTAGTTGCTACCACTGTTGACGCAACTGCTTTGCTCTGATTTCTTGGTTCCGTCAAGAAGACTGTAATGCGAAAGGTTTTCCCTCTGTCATCTGGTGCGTCAAAAAAAAGCAGTTCTTCCAGGTTTACGTGCACTGTAACATGTGTCCGACATCCGTTTATATGACGCTCACGAACAGTGGTTAATCGTGCCTGAGGTGCCATCCTCGTAAGAATTACAGTCGTTTACTGGAGCATCTAAACTAATTATAGTTTTCATCTGCAGTTCAACGCAGATACTGGAAGCTTATTGGTTAATTTCAGTAGGAAGGCAGTTCCTTTCCCAATGGATATAACGTAACGTTGACGACAAGTAAAATATATGTATGGTGAAATCTTACGAGTAGCAGTCATAATTTTTTGATCCATCACGCGAAAAAATAGCATAAAATAATTTTTTTTGTTATGTTCTCGGGTACACACTGAAGTCCTCACGCCATTATACAGTAGCACTCCACTAGAGGAGCCAGATCGGTATGGTGCAGCCATCTCCACAATATGAATAGAAGGAGCCATTATGTTTTCTCTTTTAACTTACGTTGTTGAGGTGATGGTTGAAACTGCATGGAACACATGAAATATCAACATTCACTTACACAAAAATATTATAGGCTATTCAGAGGAATAGTAAATCTGAAACAAGTATACAAATCCACAAACGTATATCACAACCGCACAAACTATTACATAATAACCGTATAACCAGTCATATTGTAACATTATGTATTCCAGTTCTGTTTATAGTATTGTCCATGGCCTAAAGTTTAGTTTACAATGTTGACTAACATGTTTTTGCAGAACATAAATGAATAGGGTTTAGTGTAGCAGCCAATGTCAAGACCTTATAAAATTTAGCATTAAAACCATTTAACCTGCGATACTGTGCAGTTTAATTACTTATTGTGCTTAACTGTGTCCATTGCGTAAATTGTTATTTCAACGATAAGAAATAAGTCTTATGCATAGTACTCTATGCAAGTGGATTGTATATAATGTTTGGTTACTCTATGCAAGTGGATTGTATATAATGTTTGGTTATTTAAGAACTATAGTCCCTTTCAGGCCCAGGTCAGATGATTCCTTAAGATGGGACATAAAGTCGGAAACTAGTTTGAAATAAACAAGAATCAGTAGAACGAAAACCGTGTACATGTTATTCAACCGTTAAAAGATTGAGTACAACACTAATAGATGTAGGTTGTTTTCTGCTTGTTGCCGCTGGGTGCCAAGCAGGACAAGTGATAGGCACAGATAGCAATGACACCAATTTGCTTATCGACTAAGATGCAGAACATAGAGTCAGAGGGCGTGTGTCCACAGTACTTTATTACAGACTGAATTGTCAGTCCCCTATGATTCTAGTAATCTGCTAACAATGACGATGTCCAAGAAATCTATAGTGAGCCATGATGGCGCTGACGACAATAGTGAGAGGACACTGCGATACTCAGAGCTCGGGGGTGGCTGAGAAACAGGTTCATCAAAGCGTTAAACTCAAGGGTGACTGTTGGATGTCAGCCAGTGACGAACGGCCGGTGCTCTCCATTAAGGGTAAGGTGACTCCGTCCGATGGGCAGCAGAAGCAGCCGGTGTAGAGCACGGGGTGTGCCCTCGCTTCAGAGTAGTCAAGTGGCGACTTCAGTTCCAGTAAGATGATGGAGTTTGTTGCGGCGTGTAATTTCGCAATAGAGCATGCGAGTGCAGCCATGTTTACTACGACATGAGCTTACCGGTGCTGTTCACACCCACTGGAATTACAGTATGATGTCTGCGTGGAGCTTCGAGAAAAACAACCTGGCGGGCTGTTTCCATGCGATATCGTGGAGTTTGTAGTGGGACGAAATTAAGCGTCACCCATCCACCAATGTCAGCCCAGTTTGCAGGTGACTATAAGTTTAATTTAGTTTTGTTTATGTATTTTTCTTAATACTTGTAATAACTGTGAATTATCTAAAAGTTTAGTATTTTTTTATGTGTTTCATGTACGGAGAGGGCGGCGCAACGAACGAAGACAGCATCTTCGTTGCCGCGACCAGAGAGGAAATTGCTGGCCGCTATACGTCGCGGGTCGACAGCCAAGGAGCAACAGAAGATCCTGGAACCGAGTTGTTGCGTCGTGCTTCTAAAAATTAAAAATGAATTTTTGTACTCTTTTTGTACAACAATGACGTCATATAGAGCGTAATCTTATTGAAAAGTCAGTCATTGTTTGTCAACGGTCAAGTTCACATCTGTATGTGTAGGAAGCTAATAAAATAGTGTATGCTACTAAAGTTGAAACAAGTGTTCTGAGGATTTATTTATGAAGAATTATGTGAACGGATTAATAATATATTTGACAAGATTATTGATTCTGACAGCGTTCATCGAAACTTTGAATCTCAAAAGTTTATTTAATGTGTGATTCTGATATCGATTAGATCAAGATAACGTGTGTCAATATAATTTCTGAGGAGAAACAAACGAAATTTAAATCGAAAAAGTTTCTGATAACCAATTGGTCCAAGTGATGTAATTCTTTGCATACGACTCAACTGATGTTTTACAGTTTCGTTCAAGAACCATTCTACACTCCTGGAAATGGAAAAAAGAACACATTGACACCGATGTGTCAGACCCACCATACTTGCTCCGGACACTGCGAGAGGGCTGTACAAGCAATGATCACACGCACGGCACAGCGGACACACCAGGAACCGCGGTGTTGGCCGTCGAATGACGCTAGCTGCGCAGCATTTGTGCACCGCCGCCGTCAGTGTCAGCCAGTTTGCCGTGGCATACGGAGCTCCATCGCAGTCTTTAACACTGGTAGCATGCCGCGACAGCGTGGACGTGAACCGTATGTGCAGTTGACGGACTTTGAGCGAGGGCGTATAGTGGGCATGCGGGAGGCCGGGTGGACGTACCGCCGAATTGCTCAACACGTGGGGCGTGAGGTCTCCACAGTACATCGATGTTGTCGCCAGTGGTCGGCGGAAGGTGCACGTGCCCGTCGACCTGGGACCGGACCGCAGCGACGCACGGATGCACGCCAAGACCGTAGGATCCTACGCAGTGCCGTAGGGGACCGCACCGCCACTTCCCAGCAAATTAGGGACACTGTTGCTCCTGGGGTATCGGCGAGGACCATTCGCAACCGTCTCCATGAAGCTGGGCTACGGTCCCGCACACCGTTAGGCCGTCTTCCGCTCACGCCCCAACATCGTGCAGCCCGCCTCCAGTGGTGTCGCGACAGGCGTGAATGGAGGGACGAATGGAGACGTGTCGTCTTCAGCGATGAGAGTCGCTTCTGCCTTGGTGCCAATGATGGTCGTATGCGTGTTTGGCGCCGTGCAGGTGAGCGCCACAGCCAGGACTGCATACGACCGAGGCACACAGGGCCAACACCCGGCATCATGGTGTGGGGAGCGATCTCCTACACTGGCCGTACACCACTGGTGATCGTCGAGGGGACACTGAATAGTGCACGGTACATCCAAACCGTCATCGAACCCATCGTTCTACCATTCCTAGACCGGCAAGGGAACTTGCTGTCCCAACAGGACAATGCACGTCCGCATGTATCCCGTGCCACCCAACGTGCTCTAGAAGGTGTAAGTCAAGTACCCTGGCCAGCAAGATCTCCGGATCTGTCCCCCATTGAGCATGTTTGGGACTGGATGAAGCGTCGTCTCATGCGGTCTGCACGTCCAGCACGAACGCTGGTCCAACTGAGGCGCCAGGTGGAAATGGCATGGCAAGCCGTTCCACAGGACTACATCCAGCATCTCTACGATCGTCTCCATGGGAGAATAGCAGCCTGCATTGCTGCGAAAGGTGGATATACACTGTACTAGTGCCGACCTTGTGCATGCTCTGTTGCCTGTGTCTATGTGCCTGTGGTTCTGTCAGTGTGATCATGTGATGTATCTGACCCCAGGAATGTGTCAATAAAGTTTCCCCTTCCTGGGACAATGAATTCACGGTGTTCTTATTTCAATTTCCAGTTGTGTATGACAATTTAAAAAGAATATAAATCATTTTGAAGTGGGTTGTAACTGACGTAGGTGACGAAGTCTGCACATGGTCATATATCCAAAGAAAATCAGTTATAATAAAAAACTTACGTCGTTACACTACAAGTTGACATATTGGCAGCAGGGGCCGCGACTTACCCGCGATGCACCTCTGTAGCTGTGGTCTCCGTATTACAGGAGCGCAACCTGGCATGTATTAGAGGTAGCATATACACTGTCTAGTTAGTTTAATGTGACCCCCTCTCAAAAGCTTGAGTAACCACCTTTCTCATCGCGGAGGGCGGCAGAAGTGCTTGAAGAGAGAAAATGAGGTGCTGTGCCGTGGCCATCTATACACGGTTTGAAGTTGAGGATCCATGACGCAAACAGCCCGACCGACGTGGCCTCACAGAGTCTCGATTACGCTAAAATCCTGGGAGATAGGTGGCCAGGATACTATGGTAAATTTGTCGTGGTACTTTTCCAACCACCAATATACACCGCGAGATGTGTGACACGTTGATTGTCCTGCTCGTAAACGCCATCGTGCCGAAGAAAAACAAACGGAATGTTTCCAAAGAATCGATAAATACCTGTATTGATCCACTGTGCATCCCAGAATGACGAGATCACCCAGGAAATTTCACGGAAACATTCCCTAGAGGATAACGTTCCGTCCTCCGGCCTGGAACCTTGTGACGATTGTTGCAGGATATTTGCTTACAGACGTTGCACGCTGTACATACCAATGGCCCTCTGTCGTCTAAACAGGCCACCCCTTTCAGTGGAACTCCACTTGCGGTTCTGGGGGTTCAAATTAAAGCCCTCATCGCCAATGAACAGCAGTCAGCATGGGTGCATGAACGAGGGGTCTCCTGCGAACGGTCGTTGTGTAGAAAGTATTGGTTGGTCCTTGATTTATTGTAGTAGTAATCTGCTCAACATTTCCACATCTATTCTCCCATACACAAATTTCACTCCCGTCCTTCAGTCCTGTCATCAATGGCCTGTAGGACACCACAGTTGCTTTAGCGTCAAATTTGGATAGCACCATTTTGTCATACACCGTATACTTAAATGAAAGAGGCTCGTGAACAGTTTAAAAAATTAGACGTTTCAGTAATGCTTCCACTTCTTAACCGAACCTCAATGATCAGCACTTTAGGACGACAGATAAATAAGACCGTTTCCGAATTACAAGAGCAATTACACTGTTTTTCGCGTCCCACGACACGCTCTATTTACCATTCACTGCTGGTGCCGCGACCTTCAACTTATGAGTTGTTATTGCACGTTCACTTTGAATATAGGCAGTGTGACTTGACCGTGTAAAACCAGTTAACTTGACTATGGACGGAGCACTCACTACTCAAACTTACAATAACCTGAGACAAACACTTTTGAAACACACAACGAAGAAAAGACCTCTTAAAGGAAGAAACAGTGTGTTGAAAATAAAAATATATCAGAAATACCAACACCTCTTGTATAAAACATGTAACAACCATCACCTAAGCAAAACACGAACTCCACAGTTAAAGACAAAGCAATTATGGGCAACCACCACGAGATATTGGCAACCATCACAGAAGGAGGAGGATGACATTGTAAGACGTGTATATTTCTACTGTCTATTGTCAAACCACAATTATGAAAGATGTTTATATTTTATTAATAGGATTAAGTAGGAATAATTGATATTTGTCATGTTGGAAATAATTGTGGTAGCAGGAATGTCTGCACCAAAGTATTGTTAGCAAGAGAGACCGCACATTGATATAATTTTAAAAAGGGCGGGAGAGACAGCATATGGATACATTTTAAGAAAAGAGCGGGAAAGACCGCGCATTGATAAATTTTGTAATGGTAGCAGGGATTGTCTGCACCAGAAAACATTGTTGGCAGGAGAGGCCGCACTTTAGCGCTCGTAGGAAGTCAGTAGTAAGCGAGATGTGAAGCGAGTTGGTAGTAGGTCTGAAGCGAGAGGTTGAGAGGAGCAGTGTGCCTGCCAGCCACCAGCTATGATTTACAAGAGATTATAAACGGATGTACAGAGACATCAACTAACTATTATAATAAGAGGAACTAATATTATTGAATTATTTTCTTTGCGAAACTCCAGACTACTGAAGGTATGTTTTCGCAATGCTAGTTGTAAGATTATTGTAAAACGTAAGTCCCATCTGAGCATTTGTAAAATCATTTCATTACCAACAGTAAATATTTGAAGCGATTTCAGAATATAATTAATTTTTGCCAGCAATGTTGCATAACTGATTGTAATCCATCCCAAAACCATCAACGTAAAACTTTGAAAAAATTTTATTGTTGTCAAGAAAAAGTGTAACTATGAATTACGTAACTTCAGTTAAATTAATTAAAAAATAAAGTCAGCTTTGCTATTAAAGATTAACGTCAGCTTTGGTAATAGATACAGCTACTTATTATGACAGCCCACCAGCAGTTAATAGAGTATAGTAACCAGAGTAAGTATATTCATGTCGCAGTTCGATGTAGCAGTCAGATGGCGATCCAGTAACAGTAAAAAAGGTAAGGAACATTTTTAGGTTATTGCAGATAACGACCGAGGGCCACGACGACGACACATTCTATGTTTCGTCGAAATAATCAGAAAATCACTTTTAATAAGCAGCAATTAAATTTGTATGCGAAGATTGAGAAAGAGAATAACTTTCGAAGGGAAGATTTCATTTGTTATTATTAAGCAAAAGATAGAAATCCTAAGGAATGATTTCATAGGTTATTGTAGAAGGGAAGATTGAGTAAAAAAAAAAGAGATATGGAGGAGACGGGAAGGTTTCAACCTCTAAAACGAAGAAACGGTGTGTTGAAAATAAAAATTATAAGAAATACCAACAACACTTGTACGTATAACACATGAATTAACCATCACCTAAGAAAAACACAAACCCCGCAGTTAAGGACAAATCAACTATGCATAACCATTACGAGATATTTGTATTCATCATATAAGGAAGAAGATAACCTTTTAAAAGAAGAAACGGTGTGTCGAAAATTTAAACATATTAGAAACACCAATAGCTCTCGTATAAAATATGTAAGAATCATCACCTAAGAAAAACACGAACCCCACAATTAAGGAGAAAACAACTATGCATAAACAGTATGAGATATTTTTATTCATCACACAAGGGAGAAGATAACCTCTTAATGGAAGAAATAGGGTGTCGAAAACTGAAACAAATCAGAAATTCCCACAGGTGATGTATAAAATATGCAGCAACCTTCACCTATGAAAACAGTAACTCCAAACTTAAGAACAAAACAAGTATGCAACACCAATACGAGATACTGATAACCATCACTCAAGGAAGAATATGACCTCTTAAAGAAAGGAACAGTGAGTTGAAAATAATAGCATATCTGAAATACCAACAGCTCATGTAGAATTTATCCTACAACCATTACCTAAGAAAAACACGAACTCCATACTTAAAGTCAAAACAACTATGCACAACAATTACAAGATATTGGTAACCATCACAGAAGGAAGAAGATGATCTCCTAAAGTAGGAAACAGTGTGTCGGAAATTAAAACATATAGAAATACCAATGGCCCATGCATAAAACATGCCATAACCATCACCCAAGAAAAACACGAACTCCTCCGTTAAGAACAAAACAACTATTCACAACGATTATGAGATATTAGGAACTATCACACAAGGAAGAAGATGACCTCTCAAAGAACGAAACAGTGTGTCGAAAAGAAAAACGTATCAGAAACACCAACAGCTCATGTATAAAAAATGCAACAGCCATCACCTAAGAAAAATACAAATTCACAGTTAAAAACAAAACAACTTTGCATAACCATTACGAGATATTGGTAACCATCACACAAGTAAGAAGATGACCTCTTAAAGACAGAAACAGTGTGTCGAAAATTAAAACATAGCAGAGGTACCAACAACTCATGCATAAAATTTGCAACGACCATCACCTAACAAAAACACAAACTCCATAAAGACAAAACAGCTATGGACAACCGCTACGAGGTGTTGGTAATTGTCACACAAGGAAGAAGGTGCCCTCTTAAAAGAAGAAACGGTGTGTCGAAAATTAAAACATATTAGAAATACCAACAGCTTATGTATAAAATATGTAACAACCATCACCTAACGAAAGCACGATCTCCACAGTTAAGGTCAAAATAACTATGCACAACCATTAAGAGATATTTTCATTCATTATACAAGGAAGAAGAGGAGCTTTTAAATTAATAAACAGTGTGTCGAAAATTAAACATATCATAAATACCTACAGGACATGTATAAAAATATGCAGCAACCTTCACTTAAGACAACAGCAACTCCACAGTGAAGGACAAAACAACTTTGCACAACCATTACGAGATATTGGTAACCATTACACAAGGAAGAAGGTGACCTCTTAAAGGAAGGAACGGTGTGTCTAAAATACAAACATATCATAAATACCTACAAGTCATGTATAAATTATTCAACAATCATCACCTAAGAAACCACGATCTCCACAGTTAAAGACAAAACAACTGTGGACAACTATTACGAAATAGTGGTAACCATGGACATAAATCCTGAAAGTGACAAGGGAAACATAATACATTTCGAGAACTTTTTGTCAACATTGCGATTACACCAGCTTGAAAATAGAGACATATACCCAAATGCCTTACATTTGCTGCCGCGACTCAGTCATCCGTATGGACATAAAATACGCTACCAACTACTGAGCAACTGGATCGTGTAATCCTCCAAACCCTGAATCTCCTAACTAACAAATGCGATCCATGCAATCTTCTGAGAATGACATGTACATGGAGGGAAGAGGCCTTAAACTTAGAAAAAAATTTACATGGGTTCTAGTGACAGCATCTGGGCGCAACTACCACTTTCACAAGGAGACCGCAACAAAGTGCTTTGCATATGCTAGATATCCACTCTAAAGACCATACAGTTAACTGTCTGAGAAACACCGTGATAATTCAGAAGCTGATGAAGGAAGTACAGGCGATCGTCGTCTCGGTACAGGAACGCTACACGCGTGTTGGTACAATACCTGGTCTCCTAAGGAACTATATGATAATTACAGGGAGCAAACACACAAAGTAGCAGGTATCACGGTGACATAGATCACACAACTCCGCACAGAACACATTGTAACAATGAAATCACACTTAGATGGGATGTAATACTCACAGCACTCATACGTCATCACTCATATGCCATTGAACCATTTTCAGACTTAATAAGGAAGTGAGCACGTTTCTCTAGGGGCAAAAGATTACTGATACCGTCGGATATAAACGCCTTCTCTAGCATCTGACAAGCTGACAGGACAGATACCAGAGGACAAACGATGGCAGACAAAATAAATGAGTGTAACATTTTTTGGCTAAGCAAGAGAGGACAAGCAACGACATATTGGGGATAATCATGAGGTACCAGCAATATATATGTCTCTCTCAGGTCACTCATTTCCAATTTTTGTACACTATGGTCACATTACAATAGTCAAACAAACAGCCACGTATCCAGACACACATACACAAACTCATCAACAACGAATGCTCCTAGCAGAGCTAAGTGACAAATGTTTAGAGAAACGATTGACAACTTCCCGTTACATACCGCCCGTTGTAGTATTGACTACAGAACACAAGTAATAAATAACGTTGTACTTAGGGTCCAAACTGCTGCAATCCCACAAACGAACAATAGACGACAATAGCAACTAACGTTCTCCACAGAGCTGATGACAATAAGAAAGGACTCACGTCTGAGGAGATTATACTGTCCAAGAGCAAAGAACCGCTACAAAAAGGACTCAGACTGAAAATGAACCGTGACGCCAAATAACGGCACAATAATCAACTAGACGACGAAGAACCATTGGGACAATTTTGAAGGAACGAATTTACGGGAAAGTATATCGATAGTGCCTTTTAAATTACTAACACAGAGAATAAAGACACCAGTGGTACTGTCAACAAGCGATCAGATGGTATTGCTACACAGAACTGGAAATGGTCGTCCCTGCAAACAAGCTCCTTCCCAACGATGATCATACACCATACACGCAACGAACATCATCACATGGATCTCCGTACACAAATGGACAGTTTCTATGAAAACGATTAATTGGCCAACAAATTTGCTCAGGAAGTACTTATGCTGGCAGGCACACAACTTAAACACTGAAAAAACCCGAGCACAGGTGGCGCATACTCAGAAACCTTAAAAAGGCTGCAACACAGGACCTTAATGACCCAGGACATATAGGCCCGTTTCCCTTAAAAGATCAGTACGCTAAGGTGCAAGACTTACTAGAGTCACTCATTCAGCTCCATGGCCTCAATCCTCACCACTGTGCTTACAGGCCACAAAAATCAATAAACGACGCAGTGAATCGAGCATTATAGGTAAATCAAAACATGCAAGATAAGTATGCTGTAGCAGTATTTACATTGCTGGTACTTTCGATAACCTTTGATGGCCTCCGCTATTAGCAAGTTTCAGAGAGATGCTAGTTCCAACTGCTCCATATATAAGAGTGTACTTGATTACTCTCAACATAGAGATGTAGAATGCTGAGCAGGCCACCAAACGGTTGCAAAGAAACTTACAAAAGTCTACACAAAATTATAGATAGATAGGCCTATAGTTTGGTATATCGCCATAGAAACTCTCGTAAACAAATGGAATTAACGGGGTAGTAATATGTGCTGACGACCTCCTGAATGTGATATCTGCGAATTCCAGAGGACAATTACAGAATAACACTAGGTAACTTCTCATGATAGTAGTGACTGGTGCAAAAACAACCAACTCACAGTCGAAGTTAACAGAAATAATGTACTTATTACTGACCGGTGTACTCAATGTAACCCCATCAATAACTTGATATCATCAGCACCCAAAGACAAGCAGTGTCATATTACGTGGTTATACACATTAAACAAAACTAGCATTAAACTAGCACAAACCACTTACTATTGACAAAGGAACAAATTTAATGCGTAAATTGGCGAGTTTGAATATTACGCAGTACCCCCTTTTTACAGATCATTTTAAAGTCATTATGCACATTTCACAGAGCCCTGTTGGATCCTACCACATGTTCCGTTACGAGTACCTGGACGCATCAACTGTGTCTTGAGGCCTACAAAAATAGTGTGACACGTGGGCAAAGAGGCAAGCTGCTCAAAATGTTGGGAACTTTTGACACAACGTCGATGGAGGCACTGTGACTGGTGTTGGCAGTGTACAGTGTACCCCACTGACATTACCATCATTCAAAGGGCAGCAGTAAAGTAGCTGAGAGTACACATTTGCATACAACTGATTATCAGCGGCATGAGAATCTCATCCTATTGCACCATCAATTCAGTGTACCCACATGTTAAATTAACGATATTATGGTAACGCTATACCTGTATTATTGCAATTAGGCTATCGTCGGACTGCAGCACCTATGTGTCTAAAGATGTTTTACTGACTGTCTTTAGCTCCAGCTCCAGATGTGGCATAGAAAATAAGCAAATTAGATCATTAATACTACATTTAGAGAGACACTGTAAGACGAAATCATAAATTGAGAGAAGAGTACTTTATGATTAAAGTAAGTGTATGTAAGTGTTAGGCCTATAAATGTCTAATTTCATCGTGGTTGACTTGCACAGTCATGACTAACATGGTCATGTGAGCAAGATTTTAAATAGGCAAACAAGCCAAAGCTCGAGATCCTTTGCCAGCGTGCGGTTGCATTGGTGAGGTGTTCCAAGACGTTGTGTAATGACACAGCCGTTTTGGCTTATGTCCGTTATGTCAGACTCGGTTTCAACCACTTCAGGACTCTGAAGGTTTGTATCTCCGAATGTTGTTGAACTAAGTAACAGCCCACCTACCAGTCATTCAGTAATCTCCAACAGTAGTAAATTTGTTTCTGTTTAAAGACTTTTATGTAGTACTGGAAGTTTGAGATTTCCTTGCGGATTTTAGTGATTTGTTGCTCGGCTATGAACATTTAGTCCACATTTGATACTGTCTGCGAATGCACTGCTTAATTGTTCTGTGCAGTCTTCAGTTAGTATTGTGTCGATTTACCAGTCAACATCAAGTCAGCATTCAAAAATAAATTTATCTGTGTTTATTGGAGAAAATATGTGGTCATTGTTCATTCCATTGTTTATAGTCCACATTATAATCCTACAGATATATTTCTTAGACTTTACACTTTAAAGATCATTCCCCATTAGTAAATTATTTAATTATTTCGCTAATGTAAATGCTCAAAAATACGCTTCAAAAGTTGTCCATATGTCTACATGTTCCTAAACCAACAATGCATGATCGAACCCCTTTTGACCAAGAGATCCAACAAAAAGTAAAAAAAAGTATATGAAAAATAAGTTCTTGCTCTTACCCTCTACTGGCTTGGTACCAACTAACTGATATCATCTGCAGATTAAGCACATTTGTTATTGCCAAAGCCGCAGTCAACTTGCAGCTTTCTCAATAAGCAAGTTAAGCAACATTAACGTACCCATTTTTGTATTTTTAACATTAGTATGTCGTATATTATTAAGAAATAAGAGGTAGTAATGACAAAAATAAACTTTATTTTGAACAGCACATTACATACAATCCTACAGTAACCAAATAGACGACAGAATAAGTGAAATAAATTTCTAAAACAGGATAAGGTTTAAGTGACCTACAAAAGCTACATTCTCTACCAGTAGGTGTTTGGTAATACAGAGATGAAGAAGCACTCTTTAAAATTTATAATCAAACAACTGAAACTAGATAAAACTTACAGTTTTCAATGACATAATTACATTTAAGGCAGCTAAATTTCTGAAAGTGTCTGTTAACATCAGACACATCGTTATTCTAAGACGCCCCAGAAAATTCTTAATATATCACATAGTAAATAGACAACAGCAGCTGTAAGTATCGTAAGGAAATTGTTACCACATTTGTAACGACATTAAGTAACATCATACGATCAATGGTAGATATTGCTTAGTTGCCAAGGATTTGTGACTTCTTCTGAAGAGAGTTGGCAGAATGAATACAAGGCGTCAGATTACGTGTCTGGTGTTCTCTGTGGTGCAGCTTGCTTATGAAAGTTCTTTGAGATGGCGCTCGTAGTGCTCGAAATAGGTGCCGTCAGGGTCGTACTTGGCCTTCAGCTTCTCAAACACGTCCTTCTTGTTGTCTTTTATGAACTTGACAACCTTATCGACTCTCGCTTTCTGCTTATCACTGCATTTCGAACAGTCAGTCTGTAAGGCATCCGGAATGACTCCCTTTAGTTCCTTACCCTCTGGGGTGCATCGCTCGTCACCATCGTCCAGCAGGCAGTCAATGTAATTGTTGAAGAGCCGATCATTGTTGAGGATCTCGTCCAGGTCCACATTGTCGTACTTGGTGGAGTACTTCCCTTCGTCGGCGGAAGTCAGTGGCGCCACAGAGGCGACCACCAGAATGAGTAGAGGAGCGAAGGCCTTCCACATCTCTGCCGGTAGCTGTCAGGGAGCCTGGGTAGGAAGAGCACAAGAAGACTGCAGAAGTGAACTGCCGGCCTGAGGGGTTCTGCTCCCTTATAAAGGTAGCCAGAGGCGGGTGTAGACACCTCAGTTTCCGGACATTAATCACCTGCTGGCCGAGTTAGCAGGGCCACTCCCGCAATCTTCGTGCGCCACATCGCAAAGGAAGACCTTGAGGTGTAGCAGCGTGGCGTTCCCAGTAATGATAAGTTGTCGTAATCTTCTACCTCTCCTGAACTTTCCTGTCTGGGGAGCATAATTGGCCTTCCTCCCACAAATGCTATTTTCATTGTTACGTATTCAACTTTTATAACATATATCTAATACTACTTAATTGGTATGTCAGTGAGATCGTATTCAAAACACCCGAAAATTCAATTCTTGTGCCGTAATGTCTTGATTACTGCATTAAGTGGTGTCCATAAAGCATTAGAAATCAACGACAGTGTTTATAAATAGTTTTGCGGAATCGGTCACTTACATTTTCCAGTATCTATCCTGCCACTGTCCTATGCAACTAAATGAGCTAACTGGGGAATTTAAAGCTGCAAACTCTATTTTCTCTGATTTCGTTAACCTACGAATTGCAACGTAATAGCTCGATGAAGTTTTTGTTAGAAATTAACCTTGTTGAAATCGCTGTGTCTTACTACTTAGATACAATTGACACGATACGGGAGTTGGCTGCCATTGTGAATAGACTTTCACTTTTTTCTGTGTTTAAATATTCGTCTTGTCTGCGTGGTACTGTGACGTTAGTTAGAGAGACATAGTAGAGGTATGATGTTTCTGAAGCAATGACACTCATGCCCTCTGCCTGGTTATTGTTGCCTGTCTCTCCTACAAGTATGTGTCTTTCTCCAGAGTTTCGATGCAGCTTAACTAATTGGGCTCCTGCACCATACAGTTTATGTAATACCTACGTAATAACTCAAGTACGTAAAAACGTAATGCCTGACGTTTACACAAGACTACGAAAGTTAACAAGCTAACTTCTGGTACAAGCATGTACTGAGAACTGTGTACGAAAACGTAATACCTTTGTCTAGCAGGGATAAACGTGTGTTCGATAGTGTGTTATAACAAGAGTGCAACGCATAAAAATCACGTTTACAATTGTTAAGAGATATGTATTGTACCAGAAATTAGGTTCACTGTAACGGAAATGGAGAACACCTTAAAAGCTTCACAAGTGATCCTAATTGTATTGGAAAGATAGGACGACGTAGAGCCTCATTTCCATTACATTGAGATATGTTTACACACGGTGTCTCGGGAGAATGATCAACATTGAGTGATATGACAAGTACAGTGTGGATAGCAATGTGCGGCTGTTTGCTGATGATGCTGTGGTGTACGAGTAGGTGGCGTCGTTGAGTGACTGTAGCAGGATACAAGATGACTTGGACAGGATTTGTGATTGGTATAAAGAATGGCAGCTAACTCTAAATATAGATAAATGCAAATTAATGCAGATGAATAGGAAAAAGAATCCCGTAATGTATGAATACTCCATTAGTAGTGTAGCGCTTGACACAGTCACGTCGATTAAATGTTTGGGCGTAACACTGCAGAACGATATGGAGTGGGCAAGCATGTAATGGCAGTTGTGGAGAAGGCGAATAGTAGTCTTTAGTTAAGTGGTAGAATTTTGGGAAGATGTGGTTCATCTGTAAAGAAGACCGCTTATGAAACACTAATACGACCTATTCTTGAGTACTGCTCGAGCGTTTGGGATCCCTATCAGCTCGGATTGAGGGGGACATAGAAGCAATTCAGAGGTGAGCTGCTAGATTTGTTACTGGTAGGTTTGATCACCATGCGAGTGTTACGGAAATGCTTCAGGATCTCGGATGGGAGTCTCTAGAGGAAAGGAGGCGTTCTTTTCGCGAATCGCTACTGAGGAAATTTAGAGAACCAGCATTTGAGGCTGACTGCAGTACAATTTTACTGCCGCCAACTTATATTTCGCCGAAAGACCACAAAGATAAGATATGAGACATTAGGGCTCGTACGGAGACATATAGGCAGTCATTTTTCCCTCGTTCTGTTTGGGAGTGGAACAGGGAGAGAAGGTACCCCCCGCCACGCACCGTATGGTGGATTGCAAAGTAGGTATGTAGATGTAGAAAAGTCATTCGAAGCAAAAAGAGCCAAACGAACATGGGCTCTAGAATGCATACCTTGAAAGCCAAGAGCACTTCACCTTCGATGTATTCTACGGCAAGCTCTTTTCATTCCATATTTTGAGAGAGAAGAAAGAAATTGTCCATCAGACATGGATTATAATTTGCATACCTTAAGATTATGAGCACGTGTTCAACTTCCATACTGTAAAACACAGCTCTCCTACTGAAAACGTTCCCATAACTCTTAAGGTATGCATTGTGGGGGCCGTGCTTATTAACCTTTCTTTCTTGCCAAGATCATTCTTGTCGCATCCCACAGAATTTAGTATTCCAGCAACAAAAGTATTATATTACATTCGTCGATTTCCTACGACGTAAGAGAAATGGGCTTAGGATTATGTCTTTTTAACTTTTCCTCGTAACACCTGTGTCGCCACCGTAAAGATCACCCAAAAATCATAATAACAAATTGCAATAATGCCAACCAAGTGTCGATCGTTTTTGTTTGCTGCAAGTTGTGTTGAGGGCTTTCCTGAATTTCCTACTCTTTATTCCGTCTTTCAGCGTCTGCTTTTTCCATAATTTTGCAAATTTATTTAAGGGGCTCCAGAATGCCCTATACTTGCAATGTTAAAATAACGCTTAAAAATTACATCTTTCCTCACAAAGTATTTGAGGTAGGAAGTTGAACTTTTTACAGATTATTTATTGGAATATGGGCTACAACCTAACACAGGGATTTTACAAAATTTTAGTTCAGTTATTAAAGATGATTTTTTTTCAATTGTAATGAAAATTCACAACATTTTTTTTGCAATTTTTTATTTATATATTCAAAAATATACAGTTTTTTGGAAAAAGGCTGTCTTAAATTATGCAGAAGGTACTGTGTAACATTTACTGAAAGTTTGAAACAAATATGTTTGGAAGATCCTTAGAAAACATGTAATTAGTATGAGAAAATAAATGTTTTGGGAATCGAGCGACAAAGATTGGATTAACTTTTTAGTGGATTCCAGGTCCATAGGATGGATTACCTTCATCCTCTGCAAACTCCTCCTCCAGATTTCTCTTGTTCCTCTTCCTGTTTACTCTTGCTTGTATTTCTAGACTCTTTACAGCCCTGTCTGCAGCCCGAAGGCGTTCCTTGTCTAAAGCAAGCATCGCTCGTTGTTGTGTTCGTAGATTTTGCTACCATTTTCTTCAGTTGCAGTTACTGCAACACTGTTCCAGAAGGTGCTCATGTATGAACACTTATCACATTTCAGTTGTATTTCACTAGCAAGTCCTACGTGCTTTATTATGGAGAGTTCCAGACCAACTTCACTACAATGAATACATCTTACACAGTTTGAAAAAATTCCTTTGAGAACCGACATATCAAATATTTCATTCACATCCGATTCGCCCATAAAACATTCATAGTTTTCACTCATTGAACCAAGCTTCTTCTGTGAAGTATTTTCTTTCCCACTTTGACTGCTATGGGCAGGTGTACTTGAGAGGTTAGGTTCACTCACTTGGTTATCGTCTTTATTGTTTACAGTAATAACACATACCTTTGGCTTTCCAACATTTCTCCTTTTCTTAAAAGCCTTCAGAGGATTTCTAATAACTTTACTTTTACTCATTATTATACTTCAACAAAACAGAGACTCAAGAAACAGAATCAATTACGAATATTTTCGAGATAACGACAGAGTAAATAAACATGAAACAATCGACAATCACACCAGCGATATATATTGAACCATCACAGGTTAGCCACAACACATACTTTATCTCACATCACTAAAATGTACCTGATGAACACGGACGTTAATAATAACACCATTTGACAGCAGTTTAACAGCGCCACAGTGGGTCACGCCAATGTAGAACACATTTCAAAAAAAATTTAAAAATAGTTGTAGTCTTCGGAATTGAATAAATTATATATCTATTAAAAGGTAATAGTCTGCAGATTCAGAAAACGCAAAAAAGTAAAAATTGAACTTTTCATGATTTTGAGCCTTTCCAGAGCCCCTTAAATTATTACACCAAATGTCATTCCTATCACCACACTGAACATTTAATGGATAAAAAGCGTATGCAGTTCTTTTTGAGTCATCAGGGGTTTAGCTAGTCTGATGTGGCTGACCAAGAATTCCTCTTCTGTACCAAACGTTTTACCACAGGGTAGCAACTGCAAACAACATCACCAATTATTTGCTGGATGTACTTCACTCTCTGTCGTCCTTTACAGTTATTAGCCTCTACATCTCCCTCTAGCACCATGGAAATGAACCTGCATGCCTTAACAGCTGTCCTGTGCCTTCTTATTGTCAGTGTTTTCCATATGTTCCTTATGTTCGCCGATTCTGCGATAAACCTCCTCACACTTCATCATAGCAGTTATCATAATTCTCAACATTCTTCTGTAGACGCACAACTCACATTAATCGATTCTCTTTTGATTTTTCCATAGTACATGTCTCACTACAATGCTGTGCACCGAACGTACATCCTTAGAAATTTCTTCCTGAAATTAATGCCTATGTGTGACACTGACAAATGTCTCTTGACCAGGAACGCCCTTTTCGTCAGTGTTAGTCTGCGTTGTATGTCCTCCTTGCTCAGACCATCGTGGAAAACTTTGACGCCTACCGTCATCTACTTCGTGATCCCCAATTCTGACGTCAAGTTTCTCGCTGTTCTCATTTCTGCTACTTCTCATTACTTTCGATTTTCTCTGTTTTATTGTAAATCCAGATTCTGTACTCATTAATCTGTTCATTGCATTCAACCCATCCTGTAATTCTTCTTCACTTTGATTGAGGATAGGAATGTCTTCAGTGGATCTTATCATTAATACTCTTTCACCACGAATGCTTCTCGATGACCAGTTTGACAAGTCCCTGTCGTGCACAACTGTTAATCCGTGAACTTCGTTCTTTGTCTGGAACGCAGAGTTGTGGAAGGTCTTGCGTTGTCATGGAGAGGACAAGCTTCACGAGCTTTCGTCTGTCTTGAAGTCACAAGCTAGCACGTCGTGGCAGAGCTCATGACTTGTTTTGTTCTGACATGCCGTTCACACGTTACATTATTTACGTGTAAACGTTTCACTTTAGTTTCGAGAATGTCACTTTATCGCACACGTCGCACTCGCAGGCACATTTTAGCGTCCAATGACGAGTACGTTACGTCACCAAGCATCCGTTGTGCCTCGGCGTTCGCTATATTTCTAACAGTCCGCACATAGCAGAACAGATGCGTATTGTTAGTCTGTCTCAAAGACATTGACCTTGTGTTCGTTTCGTGCTAAAGTTTCCACACTTTTAGAGAACATACACACAGTGTTTCGCGCACGGTATTGTCGTCAACCGTGTCCTTTTCACTATACAAAATCCAGTATCTGCACTTCACTGAGTACAATAAAAAGTTTCACTTTCACAGTTTGGCATAGTTCAAGGTTAATTGCCTCGACTAGCAAATTCAGCCGTGACATTTTTAAATGCAAGTTAGAGTGTTTTGCAGTTCACTCAGGGTTCTACTGTTCTCTCCTTTACAAATTACAGTTCATGGTTATGTTTGCATGTATACAAAATGTCTCTAACAGATTTTAGATAATACTAATGTATTTTCGTCCTGTCTGTGGTAAGTCCCATGTCATGTCTGCATTGTTTGCCCACTTGTCTCCCAGAGCCAGGCTCGACTTAACAGAAACTTTTCCCAAATTGTTATCTATGTATTTTTTATTTATTTATGTATTACGTCTAAGACGTTCATATAGGCTCTAGTGCCCGCTCCTGTGTTTAGTGCTGCCTAACGAATTGCAAATGAATCATAATTATTTAAAGAAAAAATCTTAGTAATTTCAAACAAGGTTGCATTTTACAAGGGCCAGACACATTGGTGCTGCTGACCCAGCCAAATGACAATATTCCATGCACAGAATTATTTAAACACGTGGGTTGGCGGTATAATAACATGTGGATTGGAGGTATAATAGGATGGGATTCTCATGATGGTGATAGTCAGCTGTGTACAGATGTGTCTGTCTTGCTTAGATCAACACAGCGTGGATGTGCTGTGTGTGGGTCATGGCTCACAACAGAATGAACCATGACACGTTTTGGATGGACATGCTTTTGACTCTCCTGTTCCCAGATTCTGGGGAAGAAGGTGTACATGCGACGTTCTTTAACTATTTTGCTGCTTCTCTGTGATCGATGGTGATAACAGTGGGCGACCCTGCTAGCACCATCCACGGTGCATTCATCGACTTTGTGCCAAAAGTTCCTGACATCTCGAGCAGTTTGCTCCTTTGCCCACAGCTCGCACTTTGTTTGTTGGTCGCAAGGCACAGTGTAAGCGTCCAGGTGCTCTCCGTAAAAGATACGATCGGCTCCAACAGGACAACCTGATACGTGCGTAATGACTTTAGAAGAGGTATGTCTTGCGTAGTTCTTAGTCTGGCCAATTTACTCATTAATTTAGTTCCTTTCTCGATCGTCATTGTTGTGTACTAGTTTAGTGCTAGTTTTTCTTTAATGTGTATACCTAGATACCTTGTGAGTGCTTGTCTTTGTGTGCTGATGTAATAAAGATTATTGATGGGGCTTCGTCTCAGTACACCATCAAGTAAAATGTACACCGAAACTTCCTGGAAGATTAAAACTGTGTGCCGGACCGAGACTCCAACTCGAGGCCTTTGCCTTTCGTGGGCTAGTGCTCTACCATCTGAGCTACCCAAGCATGACTCACGTCCAGTCCTCACAGCTTCACTTCTGCCAGTACCTCGTCTACTACTTTCCAGACTTCACAGAAGCTCTCCTGCGAATCTTGCAGAATTAGCACTCCTGGAAGAAAGGATACTGCGGAGACATGGCTTAGCCACAGCCTGGGGATGTTTTCAAAATGAGATTTTCACTCTGCAGTGGTGTGTGCGCTGACATTAAACTTTGTGGCAGGTTAAAACTGTGTGCCGGACCCAGACTCGAAATCGGAACCTTGAAACGTCCCCTTTCAACAATTATACAAGACTGTGCTTAAACTGACACACAATATTTTTAGCGCAACGCAATCTGACTTTCAAAAATCCCTACAAAAGAATGGCCCTGACTAACATTAAACTATACCTTTCACAAATCACTAAATCACTTACCTCACAATAATCTTCGTTTCTCCCACTACTGCAATACAGCAAGCGCCACTACTGCCAGCTAAATAAAAGATTCAAACTATGGAAGGCACTAACTACTGATAGGGATAGTTAGCAAATGAAAGATATTGATAGAGAACAAACAATGTATTTACCTTGATATCATCATATATAAATGTAGCAGTTCATGACAAATTTCAAAACTCCGCCATCTCTCTCCCCACATCCACCACTGCTGGCGGCTCACCTCCAACTGCGCAACGCTATGCGCTGTTCACATCCAGCTGCCTAACACTACAATGGCGAGTATTACAACAATGCAAAGCAGCCACAGACTGCACACAGCACAGCCAGTGATTTTCATACAGAGGTGGCGTTACCAATAAAAAAACCTAAACAGCCTACTTACATAGCCCCCATGCTCCCCACAAAAAATTTTACAAATTGGATTGGGCAGTGGCCAATACAGACTTGAAAATTTTTTTTCGTAATTACAATAACAAAGAAATCAAATACACACACTTATTGATACAATGTTGATCAAAAGCTAAAAATTTCTCACAGTCCATAAAGACAGTCCAGATTGTTCATCACAGTAACATTGCAGTGTTTTTCTCAAAGTCTGAGCAGTAAAAGAAATTGCACACAGAAGTAGTGGATTTCCATGCAGTCTTGAAGAAGTAGTGTTGTCCTTCCAACTGAAAGACAGTGCTGACTCTTGACATGCATACAGGTAATGGGCCACAACAGAGCAAACCCACAGCAGAGTCATTCGACGTTTTGAAGAATACTGGTAGGTAGGTCATCACAGAGGAGACCCACTGTAGTCCTGGTAGAGAGTATGGTATTGGTGGGCCACCAGAGGTGCAGACCCACTGCAGTCCTTGTAGAAATAATGGTATTGGTGGGCCATCAAAGATGTAGACCCACTGTAGTCCATGTAGAGATAATGGTACTGGTGGGCCACCAGAGGTGCAGACCCACTGTAGTCCTTGTAGAATGTCCAGCAGCCATCTGTTGCGATTGTGCAGGTGCACATTCACCATCGAAGAGTCTTGCGGAGAATATAGCAAGTCCATAAACCACCACTTGTGCACTCACAAAGTTTTTGGAATTGTCCTTAGAACCAGCAATGCTGTTATCCAGTCCCTTGCAGAATTATTAACACACGTGCAAACACTAACAGTCCCTACTTCTCACAGATTGTCCATATACTATGACCAACAGAAACGTGTGCAGTGAAATGGAACTGACAAGTTACTTAATTTGATGACCTGGCGTTAATTACAATTTTATAACATAAGAATACAATTACAAAGGTACAAAATACAGATAACATTTGTAGTAAAACAGGCTTTACAAAAGAATAGAAATAGACATATACATCAGTGTTACAGGAATTATGACATGAGTACATACATAAAAGATCAGAATAACTTTTGAAACATCAACTTCACACATGAGCATTAAACAGAATAAATAATGTGTAAGCATATTTATAAGGTAAATAACATATTATGAATGCCAATTATATTTGAGGATAACAGTATTCCTCATCATAGTGAATGTAGCTTAATATTAAAAGAAAAAAAAAATTCTATGAAACTACACAGAGACAGGAAGAAAACAAATACACAAGGGTACACAAACACATAGTGGGATAACACCAATAGGTAAGGACAGGGTTCGTTTTCAGTGTAACATGTGGTACTGCAGTCCAACCCAAAACTTCATATATCTTTCCTCTTATTTCATCCTTTGTTTCCACCAAAAAAATTCTATCTAAGCATGCTTTCTGTATTTATATGTTCAAACATTTCTTACCTCAACATTTATTTCCAAGAAAATCCTACCTAAACCTGTTTTCTGTACCTTTTTTTGTATAACTTCTCAATGCATTTCTTCCAATTCATCGCAACTCATTCTCTTAGAGGCTATCCCCTCTTAAGCTAACTTAAATCTACTGAGCTCAGATGCTAAACTAAGGGACGAGCCAATGCAGCAGCAAAAAATAAGTAACACAAACAGCAATGACCAAAAAAATGGAAAATTGCAAAGCAAGCTACAGTAAATCTAAATTACCAAGCAATTAAACATTACAACTAATATGAGGCAATGCGCAGCAAAAAAAAATAAATCTGGCTTAGCAGAGTAACACAAATTAAAGTTCAGTAGCACTATGCCTGGCAAACAGCAGCTTATATCGAAACATGACATAGCTCAAGCAGAAAAAATAGTACACTAAAGATAACAATGCAGATAAGGGAAATGTATAATCACATCTTAATGTCTAAGTAATTAAAGTGGTGCACCACAAATTATTCTACAAAAGAAATTACCAAGTACTTGAAAAGAAAATTATAGATGCAGTTACTGTTATTAATCCCTTCTTATTGTTCTCTCCATTCCAAGAGCTCCTTTTTCGAAGAATGTGGATCAGAAAATAATTATTTAATAAATCTGTTGACAGAAAGTGTGCACATTAGCAGATGCTGCAACACAGCTGGAAACCAGATATTAAACAAAATGAGCAATCTCTTAACTACAAAGACAATAGATGTAAAATGTTTCTAATCATTTCATTAGGCATTTTAGTAAATATCATAAATTACGAGCTCCACAGTATGCTTTCAACAAGGAAATGTCAATAGCGAGGACAATGGCCTCCCCTTTCTTTTTTTTCCTACCTGTGCCGCTGAAAGGCTAATGGCTTTTTTTCGGGCGGCTGTCGCCCAGGTGGGTGCCCGCGACGCATTACGTGCAGGTGGTCACTTAACTTTCTTACGGAAATATTTACGACAGCAGTTTCCGCTACAGTGACAGTCTCACATAAAAATATTTCACAGGTCAAGAATTTGCGTTACAAATCTGTAGAAACAAAATGCTATTGATATAACAGTGTCCAAAAAATTTTCGTCTGCATTGTAATACATTCACGCATATACACACACATTTCATAACTCTTAAAGTACGTTTCTTGGTTTCCAACATCCTTTTCATAAATCAGAGTCCCTAATCACTACTCATTATTCCTTACCTCATTATACATATACATATTCATCGACACTTCTTCAATATTTCATCATGAGAAATACGTAGCATAATAAACATTCCTCAACAACATAATACACATCGTCGTCGGAATAATAACATCATAACACCTCAGTCAAATCTCAAAATCGTCGTAGCTTCCTCCAATAATTTCAAAACCTAAAAAAATTCTCTGCTCAAGTCAATAGTGTCATCTGCCTCAAACGTACTTTAAAAATCATGATCCCATACCAAATACATCATCCAAAGCTCTCATAGTATCACAATGGTTCCGAAAAAATATGAACAGTTTACAAAGTACAGACAAAATACAGTTTCATAAGTGTGAAGTTATCCAACTGTGTTATTACGTAAACATCTGTCACTGATATAGTAAAATAAATGTTTGTCTCTCTCAGTTACATGATCAGATAGCTGTGTAATTTGTGTGTTAGAGAAATATGGTACCGATGTGTAAAGTTGTATAAGCAAATACCATATTAGCTAGGGTTCCTTGTGGTTGCCACACACATGGTACACAAAGTAAGCGTGTACCCCCCTGAGGATAAATGTAATTATACCCTCAGGTGTTACAAATTACAGCAATGGAATGAAATGTATCACGGAAAACTTTCTTTGTAATTAAAAAATCTTTAAAAATAAGTGTTTTAAGTATAAGATTAATCACTCAAATGCGTGTCCTGTAGCGCTAAATGCACGTCTTGCTGTAAGACAATTCTGTGGAACTGTCGTAGTTATCGTCCTCTGTAAGCAAAGTTCTGCTAAAGTCAATGTACTTACCTCATGATACACAAAAGTGAAATGCTTTGCATATAGATATCTTAGTTATTACGCTTATTGCCGTGATGAGGAAAGTACTGTACAGTAACGTATTGTTATGCCACGAAAAAGGCTGTCTCATTGTTGCTATACCACAAACGTTACTACTAAAACATGTTTTTCTTCCTAGAAGAATTCAGAAAACTGTGCAGATATAAAACAGAAACACTGCAAAAGCAACATTGTAAATTGTCACTCATTAGTAGCGTCGTGATAACATCGTGTAGCTGTCACATAAACTAACCACTGTGTCCTCTGGTATCTCACAGAAAGTACTTTAAACCAAGAATGTATTTTCAAGTAAACCAAAATGTTGCATTAAAATCTCATTAGCAGTACCAGTATGTGTCCTAAGTATGTAAGCCTGATAGTCGTTACGTAATCGTGCAACTAACAAGCAAGAATGTACAAATACAACACTGTGTCGTCTGTTCACTATCACAATCCATTCGTAATTTCTGTTTAAAAATGTTCCCTAGGTTCTAGACTGGATATTTAACTTCAAACATTGTTGTATGTTAACAGTTTCTTAAGTCTAACACAGCATACTAGTAATGTAAAGGGAAAAGTTATACGGCAAAGACAAAGTTAAAAAGCAGATTATCTTTCAATAAACGGTTTTACATGTGAAATGTGGTGTAAACCTTTACTCTTCCTAGTACGCAGAGTTTCAACTTCAACGCAATTATCATGTGGTATACGTCAGATTCTGTAAGGTCCATTGTAAACTAGAAAGAATTTGTGACTCAAGTGTTTCTTCTTATGTGACAATGAATGAGCTTTAATGAGAACTTTCTGACCAATATACAATTTCTTTGCATTTGCTTTACCGTGTAGTTTTCTCCTTTTGTCTGCTGCAGATTTTATATTTTTAAGAGCCAAATCAATTATGTCTTTGTGTCGAAGTTTACGTGTATTTGGGAAAGGTACAAGCTCTCTGATTCTGTTCGGTGGTTCTTCATTCTTTAGTACAAGAGTAGGTGGTAAAGCAGTGGAATCATGAGGCATTTCATTCAGCACATTTTGAAATAAGTGTAAATATCTGTCCCAATGCTGATGCTTTCTGTGACAATAAAGTCTGCAAAGCTTATTGATTTCTTTCATAATCCGTTCAGATGGGTTACAATGTGGTGAGTACAATGAAATAAAAATAGGTTTGATTTTATGGTTGCGAAGCATGCGTGACCAAACAGCAGATCTGAATTGCGGTCCGTTATTTGAAATGACTTTACTAACGTGTCCAACTTCACTTAAGAAATTTTTAACAAAGGCGTTGGATACAGACCGTCCAGTGGCTTTACGTAACGGTGTGAAAGAAACAAGTAAGTTCCACAGCGACTAGAACGTACGAAAATCCATTAGATGTTCTGACAAGCGGTCCCAAGAGATCAACAGCAGCAAATTCTTTTAATTTAGAAGGAATGATAGGAAACAGCGGAGCACGATGGGAGATAGTAGATGGTTTCGCCTTTTGACAAAGTTTACAAATAGACAAGACTCTTCGAATTCTCTTTTCCATATTGTTAAAATAACAAGTTGTTTGAAGAATATGATAACATTTTCGTGGGCCAAAATGTGCATAGCTGAAATGAATGTACCAAATGAGCTTATTAACAAAATCGTCTGGAATGCAAAGTACCCATAGCTTGTCATCAACAGTGCAGCGTTTGAAGAGTATGTTGTTTCTAACCAGGTAATAATGCCGAATCTGAGTGTGTGTCTTTTCATGCCATTTATTTTTGATGTCGTTCCAAATCGGATCTTTATCTTGTTCATGAGCAATGTCTTTTAAAGATGTGGTGATGAAGTTTTCAAAGGCGACTTTCTGAATGTAAAGAATACTGAAATTTTTCTCGAGGTTGCCTTCTTTGTTACTTTTCTCAAGCCCAGCCGGTGCGCGTGACAGTGCGTCCGCAACAATGTTCTCCTTGCCGGGAATGTAGACTATTGTGAAGCGGAATTCTTGCAGAAACAATGCCCAACGTTTTAACCTGTCATGATTTAACTTTGAAGACATAAGAAATTGTAATGCACGATGATCACTGTATACTTTTACGTGCTTACCAGAAAGAAAGAAACGGAATTTGTTAAATGCCCAAACGATAGCTAAAGCTTCTAATTCAGTAACGGAATAATTTTTTTCAGATTTTGTTAGCACTTGGCTAGCAAAAGCAATGGTTTTCTGAACGGTAGTGTCATTTTCTATGGCTTCTTGAAATAAATGGGCACCAAGACCGACTTTAGAAGAATCCGTGCTAAGGCAGAAATCTTGTGACAGATCTGGATGAGCTAGTATTGGCGCGTTAAGTAGCGATTCTTTCAAAGAATTGAATTCCAACTGTGCTTGTTCGTCCCAGTTCCAAATAGTATTTTTTCCAGTGAGAGGACAAAGTTTTGGTGTAACAAGAATTTGCATATTCAGAAAACGACGGTAAAAATTTACGAGACCTAGAAAACTGCGGACTTGTCTTTTTGTGGATGGAACTGGAATGGCTCTGATTGCTTCTAACTTTTCAGGATTCGGCTGAATGCCTTCAGAAGAAATAATATGTCCCAAAAACCTCACCTTTGACCTACCGAATTCAGACTTTTCCAAGTTAACTGTAATTCCAGATTCTGCAAAAATATGTAACATGCTGTTGAGGATGCGATTGTGTTGTTCCCATGAGGCTTCTGCTATCAGAATATCGTCTACATATAAGGTGATGTGACGTTTTAAGAATTCAGGTAATATGGAATTTAGCCCGCGAATGAATGCTGCTGAAGAAATGTTCAAACCAAAAGGAAGTTTCCGAAACTGATAACAAACGCCGAAACAAAGGAAAGCTGTGTATTTTCTACATTCTGGATGAAGTTCGATCTGATAAAAGCTGGATCTGAGATCAATGGAAGACAACACTTTTACACCATTAAAATTTTGAAGAAGTTCTTCTATCGCCTGCGGCCTGTCTGTTTCAGGAATAATGATAGTATTGATTTGTCTCGAATCTAAGACAAGCCTGATCGATCCATTTTTCTTCACTACAACATGTAACGGATTGTTGTATGAGCTTACTGCAGGCTCAATAATGCCCTCGTCAAGCATAGATTGTATTTCTATTCTAACACGGTCCCTATAATGCGCCGGAATTACATATGGTCTAACACAAAATTTAGTATGCTCACGAACACGAAATTGGTATTGAAATCCCTTGATTGTTCCTGTTTTGTGAGTAAAAACTGTGGAATGTGCTTGTAAAATCTCAAAAAGGTCTTGCCTATCATCGTCATTACAATTCTCAATTGTTTGAATTTTATTCTGTATTAACTCATTAGTATCAAATGCGCCGTCGATATCACCCCTGTCAGTACTTGCAGAGAGATTGTTAGTGTAAAGTTCCGTCGAAAATTCCGAACTGTTGTCTAACAGGAGGTAAAGCCGATTAATTTCTTCGTATGGTTTGAGAGCCAATCTTCAAATTTCAAAGCTACTGACTTACCTTCTCTTTCTAAAGTTATTTCAGCATCGTGAAAGTTTAAGATTGCTTTGTATTCATTCAAAAAGTCTACTCCAAGTATAATTTCCGTCGACAATAATGGAACAATAAGAAAGTTCATAGAGAAGCTGTGGCTTTGACAAAAGAATTCTAAGTTGGTTTGTTGGCGTACATGTACACTTTTTCCAAAGATTGCACCTTGTAATTTAATCTTACGTAACGGAAGTGTGGGGCAATCGTTCGATTTGTTGCATTTGCTAAAGGCTGTTTCACTGATTACTGAAATGGGACTGCCAGAGTCAAGTACTGCCGTAAATTTTACGTCATTTACTGTAATGTGAATCACAGGATATGCAATGTTGTTATGTTTTACGTCGTGTTCTTGGAGTAAGATGTCCCTAATGTCTTCCATTTTTACGTAATTACTAGCTACGGCAGCTGCGTCGTTAGTTACATACGTGCGTTTTGTGGCTGCCTGCGGTATGAGTCATTGCCTATTGTCTCTTTGTTGGCGCGCGTCGTTATTGGGATTTGGAGACCTAACTTCTACAAATTCACCGTGACGAGAGGGCCCTGCCCTGTTTAAATCCCGCCAGTTCTGACTCAATTCAGGTCTGTCATTACGATCACATCGTCTGTCGTCATGTTGGTAGTTCCTGTAGTTTCTTTCTTGTCGGTTAAGTGGTGGAGAATTTCTCCCTGAATCGTAACTGCGCGCTGGACCGTTGCGTCTAAAGTTATTCTGTCTCCCGTAATAATAATTATTTTGGTTCCCATATTGTCTGTTTCTCTGATTGTCTCTGTAATAGTCATTACTGTGGAGAGGTGATCTTTCCCTGTAATTATTACTACTCTGCCAACGGTTGTCATACGGGTGGTGTCTGTTTTGGTGACGATTTACGTTATAAGAATAGCCTTGTCGTGTATTATTTCTGTCATCGCGGAATTGTGACAGATGTGACCTGTAACTGTTGTGCTCCTGTTCCCGCGTTCCCCGATTGTCAGTGTCAATTTCCAGTTCTTGTAACAGTCCCTGAAAAGCCTCAATGTCTTCTTTGCAACGTCCTGCTAAAATAATATGTCGTAAATGTTCAGGTAATTTGATTAAGCAAATGCGGATGAGTTCTGAGGGGCTGTATGGGTTTGACAGGTACTGATTCTTGTGCAACATGTCTTCAAAATATTTCACAAGACTGGAGAATTCAGATTGTTCGAAATGTTTCATCATTATGATGCCATGTTTTACTCGGTCTTGTGTGGCTTGAGACCAATATGCTGAGAGGAAGGCATGGTAAAATTCTCCTTCACTGTGGCAATCGTGAATGACCGATCGCATTCTTACAGCTGGTTCATTCTCTAAACAGCCACACATGAATTCTAATCTGTGTTCTAACGACCAGTTGGGAGGAAAACAATGAGAGAATTGATGGAGCCATGCTTGTGGATGAATGTCGTTGCCAGAATTCTTAAATATTTTGAATTTACGTGTAGTAATGAACAGCTTATAGTCAAAATCATCATGTCGGCAAGTCGTATGTCGGTCATTGTTACGTCGTTTCGGCGGTTCCATCTCAAAATTCGGCGTACCTTGCCAACTTCTTTCACAATTTCCGAACTGCCCTGTGTTGTTATTTTGTGTCTGTTCCGTATTTCTATGTCCCTCTTCCCGTACTGGAGTGCGAGTGTCTTCTGGAATATGTAATTCTTGTATTACTTGTGCCAAATGATCTTGTACTTCCCGGATTTCTCTTTTGTACTGTGTATTGATTTGATTTTGATTTTGTTTGAATTTTCTAATTTGTTCATACTCTTCTGTGTCAGTGAAGGCTACAGGTCTTGTGTCATTCAGATCATCATCTACCTTTGTAGATAAGTTAGTGACCTGATCCGAAAGTTCGGCTACTTTCTTCGATAGTGAACACATTTCCTCAGTGTGTTTTTCTGAACCAAGTTTCAGAGTGTCCATTTGTGTTGAAATCGAATCTACTGTGTCCTTCAAGTTTTCCTGAGTTTTTGCAAGTTGCGTAACCGAATCGGTAGATGCAACTGATTCAAATTTAGCTTGCAAGGTCTCATGATTTTCATGAACAGTAGTTTCCAGTTCCTTTATGGCTGCTTCGTGATTCTGTAGTGCATTTTCATGACGCGAAAAAATAGGTTGGAAATGCTCACAAATTTGTGTTTTTACGTCATTACAGACTTTTTGACATTTCGATTCAATGTGATGTAACTCAGTAGTTAAATCCTCACGTGTTTGTTCAAGAGTTTGCTCCAATGAGTCTAACTTTTGAAGATTTTGTTCCATTGCTTCTAACTTTTTAAGATTTTGTTCCATTGAGTCTAACTTTTGAAGCTTTTGCTGTGTTTGCCTCTGATTTTGTTCCATTGTGTCTAACTTTTGAAGCTTTTTCTGTGTTTGTCTCTGATTTTGTTCCATTGTGTCTAACTTTTGAAGCTTTTGCTGTGTTTGTCCCATTTGTTGTATTAATTGTAATAACAATGCATTGGTGTCTGAAACATGTTCCTCAGTGCTTTTCGGCAGTGAATTTGCACCGGAAACATTCACATTTTGACAAGCAGAAAATGTGTCTTGACTTATTTGAGAAAACGGTGAGGATCCAAAACTTGAATCTACAGTATTTGCGAAATCGTGTCGTGTCATTTCGGCTTCCTGAGGCGAGCTATTGCCGACCGATCGATCGATAATGCTTCCCTCTTCACTAATTGTTTCACTGTCCACGCCATTGTTTGCCGCCCGCTCCATTTCCCTATGCACAATAATCAAATTACTACTTTGAACATCAGTTAATTCATTACTCGGTGGCGCTAACATACTGCTTTCATTTTCACTGTCATTTCTCAGTTTACTTTGGAGCCTAGTATTACGTTTTTCACACGCCATTATTGTCACAGTATTTCACACGACAACACAGAAAAACACAATTTGAAGATCAAAAATAAGAGAACACATTAAAATAGCACTGAAAATAATATCTAGTTAATTGCAGCTGCGAAATACATGCTGCAAATCTACATGCATGCCACAACTGTTTTACTGTACAACAATGAAAGACTGCAGCTACAAAGGAGATTCTCTCTACAGTTATGTGCTAGCAATAAACAAAATCTACACTAATTACAGAAACTACAAGATAAATCAGAAGATTCCAGTGAGGTATCCTAGGCTAAGGGTCGACATATGAAACGTCCCCTGTCAACAATTATACAAGACTGTGCTTAAACTGACACACAATATTTTTAGCGCAACGCAATCTGACTTTCAAAAATCCCTACAAAAGAATGGCCCTGACTAACATTAAACTATACCTTTCACAAATCACTAAATCACTTACCTCACAATAATCTTCGTTTCTCCCACTACTGCAATACAGCAAGCGCCACTACTGCCAGCTAAATAAAAGATTCAAACTATGGAAGGCCCTAACTACTGATAGGGATAGTTAGCAAATGAAAGATATTAATAGAGAACAAACAATGTATTTACCTTGATATCATCATATATAAATATAGCAGTTCATGACAAATTTCAAAACTCCGCCATCTCTCTCCCCACATCCACCACTCCTGGCGGCTCACATCCAACTGCGCAACGCTACGCGCTGTTCACATCCAGCTGCCTAACACTACAATGGCGAGTATTACAACAATGCAAAGCAGCCACAGACTGCACACAGCACAGCCAGTGATTTTCATACAGAGGTGGCGTTACCAATAAAAAAACCTAAACAGCCTACTTACAACCTTTTCTCATTCTGGAAAAAGTACACCGTCCCTATTTACTTCGATTGTGAGTTTGTTGTTTTTGCACCAGACACGCACACCCATGAGAAGTTACCTTGTATTCCTCTCTAATTCTGCTCTAGAGTTCACAGATACCATGACCAGGAGGTCGTCAGCTTATGTTACTACCCCAATATCTACGAGCTGTTCGATGCAAATATCCCAGAATAGAGGCCTACGTATACATCCTTTCAGGTAGACGTTGGTGATGTCCTTCCCAACCTTTTCGTGGTCTGCTCGCCATTCTACATCTCTATGATTACAATAATCAAGTAGGTTCTTCTATATAGTTCAGCTGTAACTGGCATCTCTTTGAAACTTGCCGATAACCGTGTGGGGTAGCCGCGCGGTCTGAGGCGCCTTGCCATTCCCCCTGTCGGAGGTTCGAAACATCGGTGTGTGTGTTGTCCTCAGCGTAAGTTAGTTTCAGGTAGATTAAGTAGAGCGTATGTCTAGGGACCGATGACATCAGCAGTTTGGTTCCGTAGGAATTTACCACCAAAGCAAAATGAAGCTTGCTGATAGCGCAGGTCTTCGATGGTTATCAACAGTGCCAGCAAAGTCATTACTGCTACGGCATATTTGTCTTGATCGTTTTGATTTATCTCTAATGCTCGATTGACTGCACTGTTTATTGATTATTCTGGCCTGAAAGCACACTGGTGAGGGCTGAGGCCGTGGAACTGAATGAGTGACTCTAGTCAGTCTTGCACCTTAGCCAACTTACCTATTAAGACAAATGGGCCTCTACGTCTTGGGTCTGTAAGGTCCTGCGTTGCAGCATTTTTTAAGGTTTCCGAGTGTGGTACATCTGGGCTCGAGTTTTTGGGGTATTTAGGTTGAGTGACTGCAAGTGTAATCACTTCCTGAGCCAACGGGATGGTTTTGTTTATATAAATAATATCCATTTGTCATATTAACAGAATCTTTCATCGGTTCTTGGTAGAACAACATTATATTAAATGAAAAGCACCAGTTTGCTTTTGTTCTACAATATTGTAGAAAAAAAGCAAACTGGTGATTTTCATTTATTTTAATATCCATTTGTCTACAGAGGTCCATGTGATGGTGTTGCTCGTGTGTGTGGTGTCATCGTTCCGAAGGAGGTTGTTTGACGGATACTCGGCCGACCATCTCCAGTTCTGTGTAGTAGTACCGTTCACAATCCCACAACAGGCTATAGCAGTCCACCCACCTCACTGCTGCCCCTCATCCAGGGTTACTGTACGGTTCGGCCCCCAGTACCCCCACCCCCAGGGGAGGTCTCATACCAGACGAGTGTAACACCAAATGTTTGTGTGGTAGAGTAATTATCATGTACATGTATGTGGAGACAGTGTTTGCGCAGCAATCGCCGACATAGTGTAACTGAGGCGGAATAGGGGGAACAAGACCGCATTCGCCGAGGCAGATGGAAAACCACCTTAAAAACCATCCACAAGCAGGCCGGCACACCGCATCTCGACACCAGACCGCCGGGCGGACTCGTGCTGGGCACTTGCACGCCTTCCCGCTCGGGAAGCAGCGCGTTGGACCGCGCGGCTAGCCGGGGAGGCGCAAGTTATTTATTAGGTGTGTTCTGTAGTCAATAATAGCACGGGTAGTATATAATGGGAAGTTGTCCGTCGTGTCTCTGAAGATTTGCCAGTTAGCTCTGCTAGCAGCAGTCGTTGTTGTTGTTGGGTGTGGGTATGTGTGTGTATGTGGCAGTTTGTTTGATAATTGAATTGTGACCTTATAGATGTTCCATTACCTATATGGTACCTCCTGCATATCCACAATATGTCGGTGCTTGCCCTGCCTTGCTTAGCCGAAAAAGGATACATTCATTTAATGTCTCTACGATCGTTTGTCCTCTGGTATTCGTCCTGTTAGCTTGTCAGAGGGTATAGCAGGCGTTTATATCCGAGTGTACGAGAAATATTTTGCAGCTAGAGAAACGTGCTCACTTCCTTAGTGTGTCTGAAATGATTCCACGACATTTGAGTCCGATGACATACGACAGTTGTAAGTATATGGATGAAATTACAAATGTTTCCCATCTCAGTGTGATTTCAGCTGTTGCAACGTGTTGTGTGTGGAGATGTGTGATCTATGTCACCGTGACACCTGTATTGGCGACTATGATTGTTGCTTTGTATGTTTTTCCCCTGTAATTATCGTATAGTGCCTCAGGAGACCAGGTATTGTACCACCACGCGCGTAGGATTCCTGTACAGAGATGGCGTTAAATCCTTGATGGTTAAAGTAGGTCAGGCAAAGGCACCAGTATCTGACGAGCAGCATTTGCTAGATATGGAAGTAGAAAACAATTTCCAGAATGTAAGTGAATCGCATGCCACTGCATCGGTAAACATACTTTCCGAAGCGGGGGGCGAGGCTCTGTGGATACCAAATAATGCACCACCGAGTAATGAACAAGTGATACCAATAACTTCACTGCATGTGCAGGGGGGCGAGTTAAGTGGTAGTATGGGTGGAACACCGGTGTGTTCACCTATTACCGACCCCTTAGCAGAATTTTTGCAACGACTCGATCAGAAACTTGAACAAAGAGAACAAATGTTAGAGAAAAAACAAGAGCGGGACGGGAAACTTGAACAAAGAGAACAACCTTTAGAGAAAAAACTGAGTGGTATACATTCCGAACTTGTAGAAATGCGTGGTGTGTGCAAAAAAATACCGGATCTAGTCCAAAACTGAACTAGTCAGATGGAATATTTACAAATAGCTCACACTGGGCTTAAAGACGAAGTTCAAAACTTGGTAAGTCGTGTCAAAAATGTAGAGCCTGAGACACCTCAGAACACAGACAAACATCCAGACGCCCAAGTACTAAATGTCGAAAAAAAGTTTGATTAGTGGCTATCTGTACAGGATGGCGACATCTCATCAAAGATCGAAATAAGCATAAAATCAGCTGTTGAACAAGGGTCAGCGGGTCTGAGCGCGAAAACCACGCCAGTGCTGCTGCAATTCAAATAGAATTAGTTGAGATACAGTCACGCGTACCAGCGGAGTTATCCTTTGGTGAAGAGATATCGCTCGGAGACTAACCGAACTGCGAAAGCAAGCTGATAGCCCAAGACCCCTAGTCAGTCAGAATCCTGGGTCGGAAATGAGCAATAACATAAACAATGTGCAGAGCGCTTAGCGCATGCACCATCGGTTGACAACAGCAGTTCACAGTGCGGCATGCCTTACTGTTCACCGCCGGATATAAGGGTGGAGACAGACGGTGGTAATTCACCGTACCTTAAGGAGGATAATGTTATTAAACATAGGCAGTTTCAACCATTCAGCGATGAAAAGCTGACCGTATACACTGTGGTACTCATTACAAGTTTCCCTAATGTTGGTCGACGGGATTCTCTGTCTCGTGATGACTGGGTGTTGTGTGATGTCCTTAGGTTAGTTAGGTTTAAGTAGTTATAAGTTCTAGGGGACTGATGACCATAGATATTAAGTCCCATAGTGCTCAGAGCCATTTGAACCATTTTTTTGTCCACGGGGATGGAGGGAAAGGCAAAGAATTCAATTCACTGTATCACTAATACAAGGTGATGCGGCACTCTGGGCAACGTACACGTCCGAGAGATTCCATACCAAACAGGAGTTTGAGTACGCATTTTTACAAAAGTTCATGTCCAATTGTATACAGGAAAGGTTAAGGAAAGAGCTGTAGAGTTCTGAGATGTTCAATCCGAGACTGGGAACCCTCGAACCCTCCGCAAGTATTTTGAAAAGTATATTAATAAGACTAGATACAGGGATGAGCCAATGTCTGACTGCGACGTAATAAGGCTAATTAAAATGAAATTACCTAGTGACATAAAAAGTACTTTATTAATGTCCCGGAATATGACATTATGTTTATGGAGCTTTCTGACTCTGTAGATTTGCTTATCGAAGACATGAAAAGCGAAGGTAAATTTAATCATGCAGGTTGTAGTAAGCAAAAAGCTGAAAACAGCTGTAACGGTACTAACGAAACATCTAACGGTAATGGTAACCGTAAGAATGGAGGCAACCGAATCGAGGGCCGAATAATGGTAATGGGTTAACAAATCAATGTAGGAAAAGACATTACGACGGGCGCATGAACCACGGATACAATGGTAACTGTAACCCGCAGTGTCAGAGTAACCGTAACCAAGGGCACGAGTACAATGAACAATCAGCGCAGTGGAAACCAAATACGGCGCCAGAATGGGCACAGAATTCCAAACAACCTCCGAATATTACGGCTGGTTACAGCAACCAGCAATAATATCAAAATAATACTGCTTATCAAACTACACCACAGGGGAGGCAAAACAGCAGACCCAACAATCGTAATAATAATCAAAATCATAGCGTGAGGATAGTGAAGGTGACCGACAACTGTCCACTCACTGTAACCGATGCGTCACACCAAAACAGCCATAATCTGCTCTCCTTTGCTGGCTGTGAGAGCTTGTAATGAGAGCACATTCCATACACAAGGCGCAAATCTAAAAACGCTAAGGTACAATAATGGAGTTAACATTAAGGATGAGTTATTGAACGTACCTCAGAAGTGTCAACAAACTGATTGTACGGATAACTAAATCCTGTAAACAAGGGCCGGCCGGAGAGGCCGAGCGGTTCTAGGCGCTACAGTCTGGGACCGCGCGGCTGCTACGGTCGCAGGTTCGAATCCTGCTTTGGGCATGGATGTGTGTGATGTCCTTAGGTTAGATAGGTTTAAGTAGTTCTAAGTTCTAGGGGACTGATGACCTTAGAAATTAAGTCACATAATGCTCAGAACCATTTGAACCATTTCTCTTGTAAACAAGGGTAAACGAGTCGTATTGACAATGTCACGCACACAAGAAAACCACATCAAATACTGCCGAAGCTTTCGAGTAAATTAGGAAAGTTTACAAGTTATCCATTCAAACGTATTCTCATGTGAACCAAAATAATAATACAATGAATTTACAAATGAGAACACCGAAGAAAAAAGGGAACTCATAAATAGTAAAGTGTTGATATTGGAATATTCGTCTGCTGTACAACAAAAGGAACTGACTCAATTGCTAATACAATGTGAGAATGTGCCCTCGGAGATGCCGGGTACTACAAGTGGTATACCTACAACATGGAAGTAGTGCCTCATAGTACGTCGTTTTGCCATGCTAACTACACCGTTCCATAGTCCAAAAAGGAGGCGGGAATCAAAGAACTGTACACGCATACAGATTTAAAAAGATTTTTTCAGTATAGCAGTACCCAAATTAGTAAATAGTAGCTTAAATTTGTTATGTATTTTTTTTCCTAGTGTGAAGACAGAATATTTTAATACTTGTATGTAGAGAAAACCACGTATTAAAAGTTAGTTTATGCGAGAAATTATACCAAGTGCAAAGCACTACTGCTATTGAAATCATTTAAGATGTTCAAAAATGTGACGTATGACATACGTTTGTGTATATACTAAAGACTTAGTCAAGCGTAAATGACAGCACCAAATGTTGAAAGAATTTGAATCTGAATTTTTCATTAGTCTCTAGAAAAAGTGATTTCTTGTTGGTGTTGAATGATGAAGATATAAATAGTGTATATTATGCCCTTAGGATACATGTTGAAAACATGCGCGATGTGTGAGCACTGATTTTAAAGGCGAACATGAGAGTAGGGTGCTCTGACGCCAAAGATACCTCATGTGTCGTGTGTGCAGGAAATTAAGCATTTAACAGTCCGTTGACTGCCTTTGGCTCCAGTTCATAATATGGCTTAGAAAATAAAGAAATTGGACCGGTAATAATACATGTAGAGAGAACACTGTAAGACGAAATCATAAGGTTAGTCAAGTCTATTTGATGTGTACGTTTAAGTTGTCTAAATGTTCGTCCTATAATATATCTAATTTGACGATGGTTGACTAACACAGCAGTCATGTGACCAAGATTTTAAAAAGGCAAGCAAGCCAAAGCTCGAGGTTCTTAGCCAGTGTTATGTTGTATTGGTAAGGCGTTTTCAACATATTTTGCGACGGCACAGCTTTTGGGGTTTGATGTACGTTACGTTACAAATATTTCGGTGTCCACCAGTCTGTGACACAGAATGCGTTGGATCTCATAATGTTAGCGAACTACGTCAGAGCCCGCTTATCAGCAATTCAATAATCTCCGACTGTAGTAAATTTGTCACTGTTCAAAGATTGCCGGCTGGTGTGGCCGAGCGTTCTAGGCGCTTCGGTCTGGAACCGCGCGACCGCTACAGTCGCAGATTCGAATCCTGCCTCGGGCATGGATGTGTGTGATGTCCTTAGGTTAGTTCGGTTTAAGTAGTTCTAAGTTCTAAGGGACTCATGACACGGATGTTGAGTCCCATAGTGCTCAGAGCCATTTGTTTAAAGATTTATATGTAGCTATGGAAAGTTGAGATTTTCGTTGCAGATTTCAGTGATTTGTTGCTTCGCTACGAACATTTAGTCCACACTTAATACTACCTGCAAATGCACTGCTTAATCGTTCTGTGCAGTCTTCACTTAGTATTGCATCGAGTCACCTATCAATATATGCCCGGCCTTCGAAAATACATTTATTTGTGTTTATTTTGAAAGAATATGAGGCCAAATATTATGTCATTGGTTATAGCCCACATCATAATACTACTGAATTATTTCTTAGTGTTTACACTATAATGATTATTAGCCATTTGTAATTTATATGGTTGTTTCGCTAATGTACATACGCTTCGAAAGTGGTCGACACGTCTACATTCGCTTAAAGCGACAGTGCATGATCGAATCCCTTTTGATCAAAAGAGACCACAAAAAATTTAAAAACAAATTATAAAATATGAGCTCTTGTTCTTACCCTCTGATGGTTTGGTAGCAACTAATTGATATAATCTGCGGAATAAGCACATTTTTTGTTGCCAAACCCGTAGTCGACTATCAGCTTTCTCAAAATGCATGTTAAACAACATTAATGTACCCATTTCTGTTTTTTTAACATTAGTATGTCGAATTTTATTAAGAAATTAGAGGTAGTAATGACAAAAATATACTTTATTTTGAACAGCACATTACTGACAATCGTACAGTTTAACGAAATAGACCACAGAATATGCGAAATAAATTTCTAAAACAGGATAAGAGTTAAGTTTCCTACAAAAGCTACATTCTCTAGCAGTAGGTGTTTGGTAATACAGAGATGAAGAAGCACTCTTTAAAATTTATAATCAAACAACTGAAACTAAATAAAACTTACAGTTTTCAATGATATAATTACATTTAAGGCAGTTAAATTTCTGAAAGTGTCTGTTAACATCAGACACATCGTTATTCTAAGACGCCCCAGGAAATTCTTAATATATCACATAGTAAATTGACAACAGCAGCTGTAAGTATCGTAAGGAAATTGTTACCATATTTGTAACGACATTAAGTAACATCATATGATCAATGGTAGATATTGCTTAGTTGTCAACGATGTGTGACTTCTGCTGAAGAGAGTTGGCAGAATGAATACAAGGCGTCAGATTACGTGTCTGGTGTTCTCTGTGGTGCAGCTTGCTTATGAAAGTTCTTTGAGATGGCGCTCGTAGTGCTCGAAATAGGTGCCGTCGGGGTCGTACTTGGCCTTCAGCTTCTCAAACACGTCCTTCTTGTTGTCTTTTATGAACTTGACAACCTTATCGACTCTCGCTTTCTGCTTATCACTGCATTTCGAACAGTCAGTCTGTAAGGCGTCCGGAATGACTCCCTTTAGTTCCTTACCCTCTGGGGTGCATCGCTCGTCACCATCGTCCAGCAAGCAGTCAATGTAATTGTTGAAGAGCCGATCATTGTTGAGGATCTCGTCCAGGTCCACATTGTCGTACTTGGTGGAGTACTTCCCTTCGTCGGCGGAAGTCAGTGGCGCCACAGAGGCGACCACCAGAATGAGTAGAGGAGCGAAGGCCTTCCACATCTCTGCCGGTAGCTGTCAGGGAGCCTGGGTAGGAAGAGCACAAGAAGACTGCAGAAGTCAACTGCCGGCCTGAGGGGCTCTGCTCCCTTATAAAGGTAGCCAGAGGCGGGTGTAGACACCTCAGTTTCCGGACATGAATCACCTGCTGGCCGAGTTAGCAGGGCCACTCACGCAATCTTCGTGCGCCACATCGCTAAGGAAGACCTTGAGGTGTAGCAGCGTCGCGTTCCCAGTAATGAACAGGTATTGTAATCCTCTATCTCTCCAGCACTTTCCTGTCTGCGGGAGTTAATTGGCCTCTCACAAGTACTGTTTTGATTGTTACGTATTAGACTTTTATAACATACATCTAGAGCTAACGAATTGGTATGTCAGTGAAGTCGTATTCAGAAGACGCGAAATTGCAATTCTTGTCCATCGATGTCTGATAACGGCATTTTGTGGTGTCCATAAAGAATTATAAACGAACATCCGTGTTTATAGAATAGATCTGCTGCTTCAGTCGCTTACTTTCCCTGCATTTATCCTGCCACTATCCTACGCAACTTAATGAACTAACTGGAAACTTAAAGATGCAAAACACTATTTTCTTTAACTTCAGTAACGTACGAATGCTAAGCAGATATCTCGATGAAATTTTTGTGAGAAATGAACCTTGTTGAAATCGTTTTGTCTTACCTAATAAGTACAATCGACGCATTTGGCACTTAGCTGCGATTGTCAACAGAGTGCCATTTCATCTGTATTGAAATTAGCCTTGCTGCGTGATACTGTTACGTTACTTAGAGAGATGTAGTAAAGATGTGAAATTCCTGAAGTAATAACACTCATGTCCTCTGATCGTTTATTGTTTGCCTGTCACTCTCCTGCGAGGAGCTGTTTTTCTCCCGAGTTTCATTGCAGCGTAACTATTATGAATGTGTACGGTACAGTAGACTTAATACTTATCTACACTACTGGCCATTAAAATTGCTGCAGTAAAAACAAATGCAGATGATAAACGGGTATTCATTGGAAAAATATATTATACTAAACTGATATGTGATTACATTTTCATGCAATTTGGGTGCATAGATCCTGAGAAATCAGTACGCAGAACAGCCAACTCTGGCCGTAATAACGGCCTTGATACGCCTGGGCATTGAGTCAAACAGATCTTGGATGGCGTGTACAGGTACAGCTGCCCATGCGGCTTCAACACGATGCCACAATTCATCAAGAGTACTGACTGGCGTATTTTGACGAGCCAGTTCCTCTGTCACCATTGACCAGACGCTTTCAGTTGGTGAGAGATCTGGAGAATGTGCTGGCCAGGGCAGCAGTCGAACATTTTCTGTATCAGCGAGGCCCATTCAGGACCTGCAATATGCGGTTGTTCGTTATCCTGCTGAAATGTCTGGTTTCGCAGGGATCGAATGAAGGGTAGAGCCATGGGTGTACGTAACACATCTGAAATGTAACGTCCACTGTTCAAAGTGCCGTCAGCGCTAACAAGAGGTGAACGAGACGTGTAACCAATGGCACCCCATACCATCATGCCGGTTGATACGCCAGCATGGCGATGACGAATACACACTTCCAATGTGCGTTCACCGCGATGTCGCCAAACACGGATGCGACCATCATGATGCTGTAAACAGAACCTGGTTCGTCGTTGAGTACACCATCGCAGACGCTCCTGTCTGTCATGCAGCGTCAAGGGTAACCGCAGCCACGGTCTCCGAGCTGATAGTCCATGCTGCTGCAAACATCGTCGAACTGTTCGTGCAGATGGTTGTGACTCAGGGACGAGACGTGACTGCACGATCCATTACAGACATGCGACTGCTAGTGATACGAGGCCGTTGGCATCCAGCATGGCATTCTGTATTACCCTCCTGAACCCACCGATTCCATATACACTCCTGGAAATGGAAAAAAAACACATTGACACTGGTGTGTCAGACCCACCATACTTGCTCCGGACACTGCGAGAAGGCTGTACAAGCAATGATCACACGCACGGCACAGCGGACACACCAGGAACCGCGGTGTTGGCCGTCGAATGGCGCTAGCTGCGCAGCATTTGTGCACCGACGCCGTCAGTGTCAGCCAATTTGCCGTGGCATACGGAGCTCCATCGCAGTCTTTAACACTGGTAGCATGCCGCGACAGCGTGGACGTGAGCCGTATGTGCAGTTGACGGACTTTGAGCGAGGGTGTACAGTGGGCATGCGGGAGGCCGGGTGGACGTACCGCCGAATTGCTCAACACGTGGGGCGTGAGGTCTCCACAGTACATCGATGTTGTCGCCAGTGGTCGGCGGAAGGTGCACGTGCCCGTCGACCTGGGACCGGACCGCAGCGACGCACGGATGCACGCCAAGACCGTAGGATCCTACGCAGTGCCTTAGGGGACCGCACCGCCACTTCCCAGCAAATTAGGGACACTGTTGCTCCTGGGGTATCGGCGAGGACCATTCACAACCGTCTCCATGAAGCTGGGCTACGGTCCCGCACACCGTTAGGCCGTCTTCCGCTCACGCCCCAACATCGTGCAGCCCGCCTCCAGTGGTGTCGCGACAGCCGTGAATGGAGGGACGAATGGAGACGTGTCGTCTTCAGCGATGAGAGTCGCTTCTGCTTTGGTGCCAATGATGGTCGTATGCGTGTTTGGCGCCGTTCAGGTGAGCGCCACAATCAGGACTGCATACGACCGAGGCACACAGGGCCAACACCCGGCATCATGGTGTGGGGAGCGATCTCCTACACTGGCCGTACACCACTGGTGATCGTCGAGGGGACACTGAATAGTGCACGATACATCCAAACCGTCATCGAACCCATCGTTCTACCATTCCTAGACCGGCAAGGGAACTTGCTGTTCCAACAGGACAATGCACGTCCGCATGTATCCCGTGCCACCCAACGTGCTCTAGAAGGTGTAAGTCAACTACCCTGGCCAGCAAGATCTCCGGATCTGTCCCCCATTGAGCATGTTTGGGACTGGATGAAGCGTCGTCTCACGCGGTCTGCACGTCCAGCACGAACGCTGGTCCAACTGAGGCGCCAGGTGGAAATGGCATGGCAAGCCGTTCCACAGGACTACATCCAGCATCTCTACGATCGTCTCCATGGGAGAATAGCAGCCTGCATTGCTGCGAAAGGTGGATATACACTGTACTAGTGGCGACATTGTGCATTCTCTGTTGCCTGTGTCTATGTGCCTGTGGTTCTGTCAGTGTGATCATGTGATGTATCTGACCCCAGGAATGTGTCAATAAAGCTTCCCCTTCCTGGGACAATGAATTCACGGTGTTCTTATTTCAATTTCCAGGAGTGTATATCATTGGATCTCGACCAACGCGAGCAGCAATGTCGCGATATGATAAACCACAATCGCGATAGGCTACAATCCGACCTTTATCAAAGTCGGAAACGTGATGGTACGCATTTATGCTCCTTACACGAGGTATCACAACAACGTTTCACCAGGCAACGCCGGTCAACTGCTGTTTGTGTATGAGAAATTGGTTGGAAACTCTCCTCATGTCAGCACGTTGTAGGTGTCGCCACCGGCGCCAGCCTTGTGTGAATGCTCTGAAAAGCTAATCATTAGCATACCACAGCATCTTCTTCCTGTCGATTATATTTCGCGTCTGTAGCACGTCATCTTCGTGTTGTAGCAATTTTAATGGCCAGTAGTGTAATAACTCAAGTACGTATAAAACATGATGTTTGGCGTTCACGCAAGACCACTAATGTTAACAAACTAGCTTCTTTAACAAGCAAGTACTGAGAACTTTTTGCCAAAGCGTAATATCTTTTTGTAACAGTGATAGTTGTGAGTTGGGTAATGTGTTATAACAAGAATGTGATGCATTAAAATCACAGTTACCATTTTAAGAAAAATGTATTGTATCAGAAATTAAGTAAACCTTAACAGATATGCAGTACACTTTAAAAGCTACACAAGTGATCATTCGAAGCAATAAAATGAAGTAAACATGGGCTCTAAAAAGCATACTTTAAGAACCAAGAGCACTCCATCTTCGATATTGTGAAACAAATCAATTCTACTGCAAGCTCTTTGCATTCCATATTTTGAGGGAAAAGAAAATATTGTCCAGTAAACATGGGCTCTAAGTTGCATATCCAAAGAATTATGAGGACGTTTTCACCTTTGCTACTGTGAAACACAACTTTCCTGCAGAACAAGTTCTCAAAGTCCTTAAAGTATGCATTTTAGGTTAAATAATCTTTTTTCTTCGCATGATCATTTTTGTCAAATGCTACGGAATTTTGTGGGTACTTACCACGACAATCCTATGACCAAACTGCATTGCATGTTTTCCCCATCGATCTATGTCAGTATGACTAAATCCTCGATTACGTCTTGGCTGCACCGTTGTGCACACTCCCTCTCACTCCCCACTGAAAACCTCTTATTTTGTGTTTTTATCTCATTTATCCCAGATCTTCAAGAGAAGCGATTGTTTAACAAATTTGTCCGTCAGTATAATTTTTTTCGCGTGTTCCCCTAACTTTTAAGCATTGTGTTAAATGTGTCGATCTCATACTGAGCAGGAGAACTGAATTTACGAGTTACGTATGTTTAACGTTTATTCTTGTTACCCGTCACACCACTGGCAAGATCAACCCAAAATCATAGCAACAAATAGTAATAATACCGTCCAAGTGGCGATCGACGTAGGGTGTGTTGAGTGCTTGCCTGAACTAGTCTTCATTTCGTCTTTCGAAGTCTGTTTTCTTAATGATTTTGCAATTTTATTTAAATTATTACATCAAATGCGCTTCCTATCGCCACAGTCGACATTTAACTTTATGGACGAAAACTCATCAAGCTTTTGATTGGTTGAATGCCTCTCGGCACGAGTACCTCTCTTGTACAAAACTTTTCATCACGGAGCAGTAATTGCAGACTACTTCGTCAATTGAAGGACTGCAGGGTCCGCAGGAGAGTACCTGTAAAGTTTGGAAGGTAGGAGACGAGATACTGGCAGAAGTAAAGCTGTGAGGACGGGGCGTGAGTCGTGCTTGGGTAGCTCAGTTGGTAGAGCACTTGCCCGCGAAAGGCAAAGGTCCCGAGTTCGAGTCTCGGTTCGGCACACAGTTTTAATCTGCCAGGAAGTTTCATATCAGCGCACACTCCTCTGCAGAGTGAAAATCTCATTCTCGAAACATCCCCCAGGCTGTGGCTAAGCCACGTCTCCGCTATATCCTTTCTTTCATGAGTGCTAGTTCTGCAGGGTTCGCAGGAGAGCTTCTGTAAAGTTTGGAAGGTAGGAGACGAGATACTGGCAGAAGTAAAGCTGTGAGGACGGGGCGTGAGTCGTGCTTGGGTAGCTCAGTTGGTAGAGCACTTGCCCGCGAAAGGCAAAGGTCCCGAGTTCGAGTCTCGGTCCGGCACACAGTTTTAATCTGCCAGGAAGTTTCATATCAGCGCACACTCCTCTGCAGAGTGAAAATCTCATTCTCGAAACATCCCCCAGGCTGTGGCTAAGCCATGTCTCCGCTATATCCTTTCTTTCAGGAGTGCTAGTTCTGCAGGGTTCGCAGGACAGCTTCTGTAAAGTTTGGAAGGTAGGAGACGAAGTACTGGCAGAAGTAAAGCTGTGAGGACGGGGCGTGAGTCGTGCTTGGGTAGCTCAGTTGGTAGAGCACTTCCCCGCGAAAGCCAAAGGTCCCCAGTTCGAGACTCGGTCCGGCACACAGTTTTAATCTGCCAGGAAGTTTCATATCAGCGAACACTCCGCTGCAGAGTGAAAATCTCATGCACTTATTTCAATAGTGGTACAAGTCCATTTTTGTTCATTTTGAGATACAGAGTCCTGAAGTTGAATGAGCACTGAAACATTTGCAAAAATGGCTCTGAGCACTATGGGACTCAACTGCTGAGGTCATTAGTCCCCTAGAACTTAGAACTAGTTAAACCTAACTAACCTAAGGACATCACAAGCATCCATGCCCGAGGCAGGATTCGAACCTGAGACCGTAGCGGTCTTGCGGTTCCAGACTGCAGCGCCTTTAACCGCACGGCCACTTCGGCCGGCGAAACATTTGCAGTTGAGATACCAGAAATATTCAGGCATACGGCTTCTTGCTGGAGATGAACCTTTCTTTCTGTTTCTTTGGATCATTAATTTCATATGCATTATAGGCAGAAAAGTGGAGGTATTGGACTTGTACTACTATTGAAATAAGCTCTTTAATTATTTGTTGGATGTATTCCCATCTTTGTCTTCATCTTCTTCTTCTTCAGTTTTAAGCCTCTGCAGCTCCCCTTAGTACCATCTTAACATGTGTTCTACTATCCTGTCCCTTGTTCTTGTTAATGATTTCCATATACTCCTTTCCTCGCCGATTCTGCGGAGCATGTCTTTCATCCCTTACCTTATCAGTGTACCAAATTTTCTACATTCTTCTGTAGCACCACATGTCAGATGCTTCGATTCTGTCCTGTTCCGTTTTCCCCACAGCCCACGCTTCACTACCGTACACTGCTGCGCCCCAAACGTACATTCTCATAGATTTTTTCTCAAATTAATAAATATGTTTGACACTAGTAGATTTCTCTTGTCCAGGAACGCCCTTTTTGTTAGTGCTAGTCGGCTTTTTATGTCTTTCCTGCTCAGACCATCATGGGTATTTTGCTGCATAGGTAGCAGAATTTCTTAACTTTATCTGCTTCTTTGTTTGCAGGTTTGCTGTTAGGTTTCTCGCTGTTATCATTCCGCTACTTCTCGCTACTTTCGACCTTCTTCGCTTTTCTCTCAATGCATATTCTATACTCATTAGACTGTTCATTCCATTCGACAGATCCTGCAATTCTTCTTCGCTTTCTTTGAGGATGGCAATGTCATCAGCGAATCTTAATATTGGTATCCTTTCAACTTGAATTTTAGTGTATCATGAACATTTCTGCTATTTGTTTCATTGATACTTCACTATATAGGTTGAATAGTAGGGACGAAAAACTACATCCCTATCTTACACACTTTTGATCCGAGCACTTTGTTTTTGAATTTCCACTCTTATTGTTCCCTCTTGGATGCTATAAAAATTGTGCATTATCCGTCTTTCCCTAAAGATCACCCCTATTTTCAGTCAAAAATTAGAAAATCTTGCATTATTTTCCATTGTCGAACACTTTTCCTAGCTCAATGAATGTGTCTTGACTTTTCTTCGGGTTTGGTTCCTTTACCAACCGCAACGTTAGAACTGCCTCACTTGAACTTTTTCCTTTCCTAAAGACAAACTGGTCATCATCTATCTGATCATCAATTTTCTTTTCCATGCGACATATCTCTGCGAATTCTTTAAACTCAGTTCTATGTAGTTATCTTATTTTAGTAGTTCGTGTACTGGAGCTGCGAAGTAAGAAAAATGTTCATATGTGTGTGAAAACTTATGGGACTTAACTGCTAAGGTCATCAGTCCCTAAGCTTACACGCTACTTAACCTAAATTATCCTAAGGACAAACACACACACCCATGCCCGAGGGAGGGCTCGAACCTCTGCCGGGACTAGCTGCACAGTCCATGACTGCAGCGCCCCTGACCGCTCGGCTAATCCCGCGCTGCTGCGAAGTAACTCACCTTCCTCTCTCATAAGGTAGTGCCCCGGTCGTTAAGGTGTAAGAGCAGGTCTCGAACAGGTCTTCTGTTTTTTTTTAGAGCATCTTAGTGTACTTGCAGCTAAATATCTAGAATAAAAGAACAATTCTCTCGCCTTTGAGTTTCTCAGTTCCCCTGAAATTTCATAACGCTGCGAATCTGAAACAAAGAGTTCTCACTTTTACCACAGAAAATATTTACTTACAAGCATCATCGATGCAACTGCGTTGGTTTGATTTCTCCGTTGATGCCCCAAGATGACTTTAATGGGAAACGCTTTCTTTTTGTAATCCGGTCCATCAATGGAAAGCGTTGCTAGGAAGTCGACATGCGCAGTGACGTGTGTCCGGCATTCCTCTGTATGTCCCTCAGGAACAGCGGTTAACCATGCCTGAGATGGCATCTTCTTAAGAATTTCAAAATTTTGCTTGAGGATCTGAACTAATTACTGGTTTTCGTCTCAAACTGAAGACAGACACTAAAAGCTTAGTGGTTAATTTCAGAAAGCAGTCTGTAGATTTCTCAGTGGATACAACGAGACGTTGATAACAAAGCAAATGTTAACTTATGATGAACAACAGTCAAAATGTTTTGATTGATCAGACGAAAAAATTGAACTACATGGAGCACATGAAACAGCAATACGTCCAGATGCACAAGAACATTATATGAAAACGAAAATAAAATCAGTTACACGGGTACAAAGCTATAAAATATCATCAACAGTTAAGAGTGAGTACGACACTAGTAAATGCAGTTTCTTTTCCGTACATTGACGAGGGTGCGACAGATGACAATTGAAAAGCATAGATAGCGACAACAGATGTTGATTTGTTAACTAAAAAACAGAACTTAATGCCGTTTACGAAGACGAGTGTGCACACTACTCCATTAAAAACTGAAATGTCAATCCCCCATGATGCTGGAAATGTGCAAACTATGACTAAGTCCAAGAAGCCAGCGTGGGCTTTGAGAAGGACGGCACCAACGACAATAGCGATATGATTCCGCAATGCTGTGGGATCGTGGGCGGTTTAGAAGCAGGTACAGCAAAGTGTTGCACTTAGGAGTGGCTGAGGGAAGATCAGCGAGTACCGAATGGTTTATTGATGCGCGCAAGACGACTCTGTCCAATGGCCAGCAGAAGCAGCCGGCATTGAACTTGGAGAATTCCCTGGCCGAAGGGCAGTTGAGCGTCGACATGAATTTTCCTCACGAATGGATACCGGTGCAGTGTTACTTGGGAGGGTGATTTCGCGGAAGCAAGATAGTCAGCAACGACTGCGGGACTGTCTACTTCGACATGCGTGCCGTATGTTGGAGCGGCTTCCACCCCGTCACGCTATGGCGGCTGCGTGAGGATTGGAGGAAAATAGCATAGCGAGTTGTGTTTCAGGCGTTGTGTGAATCGATATGTCAAGCCATGCCCCGTACAGGTTAGCTTTGGAGAGCGCGGGACACACGAAAATGGCTGACATCGAAATAAGTGTCCAAGGAATAGAAAAGCAACTGAAATCACTGAACAGAGGAACGTCCACTGGACCTGATGGGATACCATTTCGATTCTACACAGAGTACACGAAAAAACTTGCTCCCTTTCTAACAGCCGTATACCGCAAGTCTCTAGAGGAATGGAAGGTTCCAAATAATTGGAAAAGAGCACAGATAGTTCCAGTTTTCTGGAATGGTTGTCGAGTAGATGCGCAAAACTATAGGCCTATATCTCTGACATCGATCTATTGTAGAATCTTAGAACATGTTTTTTGCTCCCGTATTATGTCAATTCTGGAAACCCAGAATCTACTCTGTAGGAATAAACACGGATTCCGGAAACAGCGATCGTGTGAGACCCAACTCGCTTTATTTGTTCATGAGACCTAGAAAATATTAGATACAGGCTCCCAGGTAGATTCTATTTTCCTTGACTTCCGGAAGGCGTTCGATAGTTCCGCACTGTCACCTGATGTAAGAGCCTACAGAATATCAGACTAGCTGTGTGGCTGGATTGAAGAGTTTTTAGCAAACAGAACACAGCATGTTGTTCTCAAAGGAGAAACGGCTACAGCCGTTAAAGTAACCTCTGGCGTGCCACAGGGGAGTATTATGGGACCATTGCTTTTCATAATATTTATACATTACCTAGTAGATAGTGCCGGAAGTTCCATGCGGCTTTTCGCGGATGATGCTGTAGTATACAGAGAAGTTGCAGCATTAGAAATTTGCAGCGAAATGAAGGAAGATCTGCAGCGGATAGGCACTTGGTGCAACTGACCCTTAACATAGACAAATGTAATGTATTGCGAATACATAGAAAGGATCCTTTATTGTATGATTATATGATAGCGGAACAAACACTGGTAGCTGTTACTTCTGTAAAATATCTGGCAGTATGCGTACGGATCGATTTCAAGTGAATTAACAAGGCGGGTGCCAGGTTGAGATTCATTGGGAGAGTTCTTAGAAAATGTAGTCCATCAACAAAGGAGGTGGCTTACAAAACACTCGTTCGACCTATACTTGAGTATTGCTCATCATTGTGGGATCCGTTTCAGGTCGGTTTGACAGAGGAGATAGAGAAGATCCAAAGAAGGGCGGGGCGTTCCGCCACAGGGTTATTTGATAAGCGTGATAGCGTTACGGACATGTCTAGCAAACTCAAGTGGCGAACTCTGCAAGAGAGGTGCTCTGCATTGCGGTGTAGCTTGGTGTCCAGGTTTCGAGAGGCTGCGTTTCTGGATGAGGTATCGAATATATTGCTTCTCCATACTAATACCTCCGGAGGAGATCACGAATGCAAAATCAGAGAGATTCGAGCGCGCACGGAGGCTTTCCGGCAGTTTTTCTTCCCGCGAACCATACGCGACTGGAACAGGAAAGGGAGGTAATGGCAGTGGCACGTAAAGTGCCCTCTGCCACACACCGTTGGGTGGCTTTCGGAGTATAAATGTAGATGTAGATGTACGAAAAGAGACGAGGCCTGGGCTTGGGTATCTGGCGGCCGACGTGATTGGTGGTGAGAACGCAGGTCGTGGCCGATCTTTCTCCTGTAAATACTGGGCTTGTTTCCGAGAAGGGCGTGGGGACGCAACTCAGCGGATCGACACGGGCACACTCCGTGAGGAGCAAGAGGGAGGTCTGCTGCACTGCCCGACCTTTGGAAAACGCCTTGAGTTATTCTTCTCCTGACACCTCACAAGATCTTAGCCGCGAGCGCTTTTTCGGGGTTAACTTAAATCGAGGAAGACCCATTACTGAGCGGTGGAAGATTCCCATTATTTGGCCTTTTTAGTGTCCCTGCTGTTGTGGTAGGAGCCTGTGACTTAACTTAGCGAGGTGCATTGCCTCATGGTTCGTTCTTCATCTCTGCATCCTGTTTACAATTTCGTGGTTGCTGGCCACGTGCCGTCTCCAAATTTGAATGTAACGGCCGGCGTCAGCGCGCGCACCGCTTCTAACCGCCTCCCGTTGGGTCACACTGTTATCGCTTTTGCCTCAAACTGTAATAAGTTATTGTGGCGATGTTTGTTTGTTCTTTCCCAATTACTTATCTTTTATGTATTATTATGAAGAGTTATGTCGATTCACTCCGGGCTTGACTTGTGTCTTGAAACTTATGTCCCGCGGTATTCTGTAGTAATTTTCGTGAACCAATAATTACTACCTCTCGAGAGTAAAAGCTTTCTGGCTCAGCCGGGATGAAGTCCTCTAGCCATCCTTTCGGTAGTATTTACGCACGCGAATGGAATTCTATCCCGCTTGACGACACATAGATTGGTTTCGACTCCATCCCAAGGACGTAATATTTGAATTTGGTTAACGGTTTTCGTTTGAACTTATTCCAGTCTATGGGGCCCAAGTGGACGAGGTGCTATCCAATCTACTGAATTTGTTACCTCAATTTGTGAGATGTTCTTAATCGAAATTACTCTTACTACATTTCTGCCAATTTATTCAGTATTATTATTCTGTTGGTGGTGTTCACCGACTGTAGAGTCGATGAGTAGTTTCTTGCAATTTTCTATAATTGGTAAGCAAATTTTGCAATTACCTGGCCAGTCTCCCGATGCAAATACCTTGGGTATTACTGCCTGACACAGCCTATTTTATCTTCCCCCTGATTTCAATTTGTCTAATTGTTAAGCATATTACGTAGCTGCATCTATTTACATGTGTCTGCAACGTGTGTTCTTGAAGGTGAGTGCCAGAATTTTGAGCCGTTAGATCTGTTAACTGTCCTGATTTCCAGCCAGTGGCGGTAGGCATTGCGGATGAATTGCCTACATACTACTATTTTAACAGAATTTGGTAAAATTTCTGTTGATCGACGCTTGGTTAAATTGCGCTCTGGAGACCTTTTCTATTCTGATTCATAGCTTTTTCATACTTTGGTATTGATGTTATTAATTTCCCAGGTTTTGATGTTTGTCTTTTTTTTTTTTTTTTTGGGGGGGGGGGTGTTCCTACTGAATTTAGTTTATCTCAGTTTTTCATATTATTAAATGTTATTAATCTTGCGAAATCAATATCATGTTTTAATAAGCAATGAACTGGCTTAAGCAGTTTAACTAATTTACTTTCCCATTCCAATATTGGTAAATGTTCAACGCTTTTATTCAACTTTTATACCCTCAGCATTAACGTTGGTATCTGTGTCACCATTTGTCTTTGGATGATAATAAATGCTGCCTTGGGAACTACTAGCAAGTATTGCTGGTAATGCTGAATCGCACGTTTTCCTAGTCTTCCCACATGCAAGCAACCAGGTGCAAAACCTAGCGTAACAGTGCTGACGTGCGCTGTTTCCATGCGATCTCCCGGAGTAGAGTTACTAATATCAGGGGCACGCCTCACACCTGGTGTGCCCCTGTAAATGCGTAGGCCGCTTGGAATGGTCCCAGCAGACGAATACAGCGTTACCGACACTGTCCAGTCACCTGTCAAAAACTGAATAACCACTTTTTTTAGCGCGGGCCGCTGAGAACGTGCAGGAAGAGAGTCACTGATGTTTTGAAAGGTACTGAAAGGGATCTATAGCCACACCGACTACTGTATCGTGGCAAGCTGCGCTAGGTTTCTCGGTTGAGAACCCATGACGAAAACAGCCTGATCGAGGCAGTCCACAGAGTGTCTGCACGATTTAAATCTGCGGCGTTTGGTGGCCAGGGAAGTATGGTAAACTCGTCCGCCCCCGGTAGCTGAGTGGTCAGCGCGACAGAATGTCAATCTTAAGGGCCCGGGTTCGATTCTCGGCTGGGTCGGAGATTTTCTCCGCTGAGGGACTAGGTGTTGTGTTGTCCTATTCATCATCATTTCATCGCCATCGAGGCGCAAGTCGCCGAAGTGGCGTCAGAGCGAAAGACTTGCACCCGGCGAACAGTCTACCAGACTGGAGGCCATAGTCATAGGATCCTGGTGCTTTTCTAATGTCCCATGTGTGACACATTGTATCGTTTTGCTGGTACCTGCCATAGTGCGGACGTAAAACAAACTGGTGGCAGTTATGCACGTACTCCTCAAGGATAGATGCATGGATCCGTTTTGCCTTCCAGGATGACGCTATCACCTAGGGATTGCCAAGGAAACATACCCCAGACCGTAACTCACTCCGGCCTGGATTTCAGATATTTCGTGCGGTACACGCCACGGCCATCTGTCCAACGGAACATAAAACGTGATTAACTTGAAAAAAAAAAAAACACCTTTCACCATTCGGTGAACGTCCAGTTGCGGTATTGGCGTGCAAATTCGAGCCATCGTAGCCGATGAACAGCAATGAGTATGGGTGCATGAACCAGCGTCTGTGTCTGGCAACGTCCGCTCAAGAGTCGTTGAGGAGACGCTGTTGGTAGCGGGGGGGCCGACAGCCGAACAGTTCCAGTCATTCCACCAGGAACGAGGTACACGGCTCGTGTTGTCTGTTGTTCAACCAAGCCTAGGCGGTCAATACCGCGGTTCGATCGTGTCCGCACTGTTACTTTGAGCCAGGAACGGCTCTCAACAAGGGAAGTGTCCAGACGTCTCGGATTGAACCAAAGCGATGTTGTTTCGACGTGGAGGAGATACAGAGAGATTGGAACTGTCGATGAGATGCCTCGCTCAGGCCGCCCAAGGGCTACTACTGCAGTGGATGACCGATAGCTACGGATTATGGTTCGGAGGAACCCTGGCAGCAACGCCACCACGTTGAATAATGCTTTTCGCGCAGCCACAGGACGTCGTGTTACGAATCAAACTGTGCGCAATAGGCTGCATGATGCGCAACTTCACTCCCGACGTCCATGGCGAGGTCCATCTTTGGAACCATGACACCATACAGCGCAGTAAAGATGGGCCGAACAACATGCTGAATGGACCACTCAGCATTGGAATCAGGTTCTCTTCACCGATTAGTGTCGCATGTGCCTTCCACCAGACAATCGTTGGAGACGTGTTTGGAGGCAACCCTGTCAGGCTGAACGCCTTGGACACCCTGTTCAGCGAGTGCAGTGAGGTGCAGGTTCCCCGCTGTTTTGGGGTGGTATTATGTGCGACCGACGTACGCCGCTGGTGGTTATGGAAGGCCCCGTAACAGCTGTACGATACATGAATGCCATTCTCCGACCGATACCGCAACCATATAGTCAGAATATTGGCGAGGCATTCGCGCCCGCATCTTTCACATCTTGTGAATTACTTCCTTCAGGATATCGACATCTCTCGACTAGAGTGACCAGTATGTTTTCCAGGCAATAATCCTATCTAATGTGCCTGGGATACAGTGAAAAGCGCTGTTTATGGACGACGTGATCCACCAAACACCCCGACGGGTCCACGCCGAATCACCGTTGAGGAGTGAGACAATCTCGACCAACAGTGCCTTTATAGACTTGTGGATAGTATGCCACGAGGAATACAGGCATACATCAATGCAAGAGGACATGCTACTCGGTATTAGAGGTACCAGTGTGTACTGCACATTGGACCACCACGTCCGAAGGTCTCGCTGTAAGGTGGCACAACATACAATGCCTGGTTTTCATGAGCAATAAAAATAGCGGAAATGATGTTTATGTTGTTCTCTGTTCCAATTTTCTGTACAGATTCCGGAACTCTCGGAACAGTGGTGACGCAAAAAAGGGCTTGGTTCAAATGGCTCTGAGCACTATGGGACTTAACTGCTGTGGTCATCCGTCCCCTAGAACTTACAACTACTTAAACCGAACTAACCTAAGGACATCACACACATCCATGCCCGAGGCAGGATTCGAACCTGCGACCGTAGCGGTCACGCGGTTCCAGACTGTAGCGCCTAGAACCACTCGGCCACTCCGGCCGGCCGTGACGCAAAACTTTTTTGATGTGTGTATTAGACCCTTCTTGATTATTGTATAGGTAGAGATGTAAAATGCCGAGCAGGCCACCAAAAGGCACATATGTAGGCGATGAAGTACTGAATAGAATTGGGGAGAAGATAAATTTGTGTCACAACCTGACTAGAGGAAGGAATCAGTTGGTAGGAGACATTCTGAGGTATCAAGGGATCACCAGTTTAGGTCTGGAGAGATCCACATTAAGAAGAATGTAGCTTGCAGTAGTTACTTGGAGGTGAAGAGCCTTATACAGGATAGAGTATGGAGAGCTGGATAAAACCAGTCTTTGGAGTGCCATCAAGCCGCTCGTAAACAGATTATATGGAGTTAATGGGTAACTAACGTTTGCTGACGACCTTCTGGACATGGTATCTGGGAGCTCCAGAGCGCAACTAGAGAGTAACCGTAGGTAATTTCTCGTAAGTGTGAGTTACTAGTGCAAAAACAACAAACTCAGGATCTAAATAAATAGAAAAGGTGTACTTCTTACTTACGGGTGTACTCAAACGAAATCCCATCAATAAACTTGATAATATCAGCACATAAAGACATGCAGTTTCAAGGTACCTGGGTATACACATTAAAGCCAGCCGCTGTGACCGAGCGGTTCTAGGTTCTTCAGTCCGGAACCGTGCTGCTGCTACCGTCACAGGTTCGAATCCTGCCTCGGGCATGGATGTGTGTGATGTCCTTAGGTTAGATAGGTTTAAGTAGTTCTAAGTCTAGGGGACTGACGACCTCAGATGTTAAGATCCATAGTGCTCAGAGCCATTTGCATCATACACATTAAAGAAAAACTAGTATTATGCTAGCACACAACACTTACGATCGAAAAAGGAACGAAATTAATGAATAAATTGTCAAGACTGAATACTACGCAGTACAGACCAATTGTAATGTCAATACGCACATATCCTTACCCTGTTCGAGTCTATTGTATGTGACGCGGCGAGCGCCTGAACGCATTGTCTGTCTTGCAACCTACAAAAATAGTGCGAAGTGTGGACAGAGAGGTAAACTGCTCAAGATATAGAGGACTTTTGGCACATCTTCAATGGATTCAACGTGTGTGGTGTTGGCAGTATGCCCCACTGACATCACCATAGATCAAAGGGCAGCAGCAGAATAGCTGAGAACGGGCAGGAGCGACAAGTTACTGGAAATAAAGATAAAGATACCGCAGAAAATCACTAAATAAACAGTGGGGGGAATGATAACCTAGCAAAGAGAATGGAATACAACCGATAAACTACGTTGTGTCTACTCCTTCTTCCCTGCACGCGTGGACGAATGACGCTAAAGTACGTACGGGTATGCTTCGATCTCTCACGGGAAATGACCCATACCCAACACATCTACACCGTGTTGTTCTAAGCCAAACAGACCCATACACATGTGGAGGACATGGATCATCTCAAAATGTAACATTATACTGCAACACACTTACATACCTCAACACACAACGTTGTATCGCAACACGTGTACGCATCTACTATCAAGAACAGAGTATGACGAAATTGGACAAATAATACGACAGTCGGAAGAACAGCGCGCAGGTTGGTTTGATTCAGTGTTACAGTGCACCAGATTATGCCAACACACCGTATCATTCGCGTACTGGGAGAGCCTGTATGCCTGCATGGTACCACTCTACTGGTCGACTTCGCCAACGTCAACAAACACTACATCATCCACGTACTGCTTCCCGCACAATGCACCCTTAAATGGGCCAAGCAGATGGACGTTTGAAGGTGCAAGATGCGGGCTGTAGGGTGGATAAGGAGGAACAATCCATTGTCTTCTCAAGAGCGCAGAGTTGTGAGAGTCCTTGTGTTTTCATAGAGAAGGAGAAGTTGAGCATCGAAGTGGTTCATTGAGATCCGTCGATCGCCTCGAATGAGTGTGTCCGCACGTGACAACATTGCAGGAGTCACAACTGAGTGCGTCCGGTCGGCACGTGGGAGGTCGGACAGGTCTGAGTGACGTTGCTGAGATGATGAATGGCTGCTCGCCCAACGACTCACCGTACTTTTGCTTATTGACCGGTCTCTGTAGACATTCTACAAGTGCCTATAAACATCTGTGATGCTCTGGGTTTTTGTATGAAGCCGAAGAATCTAAATATTCTTGAGGTTCTCACCCTCGGATGACGAGTTGTATTAGATCGGACGTTGGCTGCCTAGGACCTAGAGGCTCAGCGTCTTTCTGAGGTTCTCCCTCCTGGACAGCATTGGTTGTGGCACTTTCTAAATCTACACTCTTAATATATGTATTATTATCTTTAAGAATTGCCGTTTCCTAATTAATTTTAAGTTTACAAGCGTTTAAATTTAGATCTGTCTTCAAAACTATAAACTGAAAGTATAAGAACGAATTATAAACATATGCACAATTTAATATTATAAAAACATCACCTTTCTTAGTCACTAGGTGGAATGTTATTTGCAAATGGCAGCAAATAAAATAAAAGTACAAAAGTATACTCCCGACGTTCCACACACCAACATGAGTAGATAATACACATTAAAAAAAAAATCTTTCTCTTCATGTCATAAGGAAATGTGCTTTATGTAATCACCAGTCATTAATTGGTCTAATATCACTGTGTACTATCATATAAACGTATCAGTATAACGAACAAATTACTCTTAATCCGAAATTTATATCATTTTCCGAGGATTGTTCATTTGTGAGATGGCTTTCTTTCGTTTGTTTTGCTGACCTAGTAGTGACGACATGTGATGTTTCTTAATTTTTTCGTTACAAAAATACGATTAAAGGTTGAACGAACTTAACTTTATTTTCTGTTTTAGAGTAATGGAGAAGCAACTGTGAAAATTCGGTAATGAGCCAAGTGGGACTTCCTTTCAGTGAGTGTTCCGGCAGAGCGAAACCGGATGTGGCACTCTCAATCTCGAAGCGATCTATGAGCAGTATTACGTCCTTCACTTACTCCAAGAGAACGAGATTCGGATACTCGAGGAAAATTAAGACTGGCCTCAAGGTCACCCACTCGTGAGATGAATCTTTCACAAGGTTTTTTCTAGTTATGATAATGGCTCCAAATTTCCATGACACATAAAAAAGCTATATTTTTCAAATTTGACAATTCATTAGCGGATGATTTAGAAGCTATAAAAATCACGTATTAATCTTCCTAAAATCATGCGGAAAAAACTTCTGGAAATTGGTGCCGGTAAACGAAGTCAGATAATCATGCTTTTACTCAAATCTTTTTGTCAGCATTCTACACTGTTGTTAAAACCAATGCTGCACCCTCAACGAGAGAGTCATTTTACTGCCAAGTGATGTGACAGGATATACATCATTGTAGAGGAATAGGATAATAAATTCAGACTAAATGAAACACACATGTCCCACTAAGAGGTGTCCAAACACTCACGTCAATACACGCTGTATTCTTATCTGGCGGCAACGCAGTTGTGTACACAAATCACAAAGGTACCGAGATAAAAACAGCAATCGTGGCAGCAAACACAGGTACCACGGTGACACACATCACACAACTATGCACAGAATGCACTGCAACAGCTAAAATCACAATAGGCCGCGGAAACATGGGCTATTTCATCAATATACCCACAGCACTCATATGTCATAGGAACATTTGAAAACCTGATAAGAGATGTAGCACGTTTCTCTACGGGCAAAAAATTATTCATTCTCTCGCTCTCAAAGGATCGCTCAACAATTTGGCACGCTGACAGGACGGACGCCAGAGCACAAACGACAACAGACGCAACAGATACGTGTAGCTCTTCTGTGCTAAACTAGGCAGGGCAAGCACCTTACTCTTGTGGATACGCGAGAGATACCACCAAACATAGATATCTCTCTAGGTAAAGGAGCATCTGTGACTCATTCGTAAATTTTGGAGAATGCGATACACTGCAATCACAATGCAATAGACGTAAAAGAAGCCACACACCGAAGCACACATACACACACACTCAAACTGAACCTCTCAGTGCGCACATATTATACCCAGGTGCCACTGAACGTAGTAGTCGAGCATGGTGCTTTTTATCCCGGCAGTATAAACCAGAAGGCATGACAATAAATTTATTTGTCTTAACCGGAAAATCTGTTTTCAGCTGTTGAACAAATCAGCACCAGCCTGTTCAGTATGTTGGTGCTACACTGAGCACGTTTTGATCGCTTTGAAAGTTTTTGTTACACTGCGCCACTGTTATTTACTCAAAATGTGCTTTATGATTCTAGTTGCATTAAGAGTTATAAATGTCTGTTATTCAATGACTATAAATGGTTGTTCAACTGCAACGTGCCTTGAAGTTATCGTAATAATTCTGTCTTCCTTTTTTTCTGTAAATGTTCAACATGTCTGCGATCGATCAAACGCTCAGACATAGTGTTTTTAGTAAAGTTTCAACAGTTATGGAATTGTTTCTTTACTTACGGGAGCCTAAATCAAACGGCGGCTTTATTATCTTAAATCTCTTTTCTTTCTTCTGAAATCTGCTGGTGTCATTAGAAGGAGAGTAATGAGTGTCACGATGGCTTGGCGCAGGCGATCAGTTCTCGGGGGAGATGGGGAGATGGATGTGGATGGAGCAGAAGAAGGCAACTTGAGGATACAAATTCGGAGAGGGACTGGGTATACCGTTAGGAATGCTTGGATGGCTTCACGCTGCGCTATTCTGGGGAGCATTGTGAAATCTCTTTCTCCATGCTGGACCGCACTGCACCTATGCATCATTGCGCTAGCATCGGTGCCTAGATGACTTCTAAATTGGATGAGCTTTTATAGTTCGTAAATTTTCTATGCTGGGGGGTAGGGAATAATGATGATAGCATGTTGGACTGAATGATTTGAATGGCTCGTTTCGAGATAAGAGAATGCCAGAAATATGACTGAGTAGTAATTGTAATCATTAAAGGAATTATCAATAGGATCCAATGCAGGTATGTGCTTGAATGGAAAGATCCGATTCCAAATCATGGACCTCATTTCTAGCGGATAGCGTAACTGTTGTGACGTAACAAGACTGTTACGCCACACTGAAGTAGCCGAAAGAAAGGCACGCGTACACACACACCGACTGGCGTCAAGTCTGGAACAAGATACGTTATGACTGCTATCAAGAAAATACGTAGCTTTGGAATATACTTAACTTTATTATTCCTTGTGATACATCTCTCTTGACTATACAAATGCGACTCGTAAGATACATGCACTGTTACAATTGGCGCCTTGCTAGGTCGTAGCCATGGACTTAGCAGAAGGCTATTCTAACTGTCTCTCGGCAAATGAGAGGAAGGCTTCGTCCGTATTGTCGCTAGCAATGTCGTCCGTACAACTGGGCGAGTGCTCTATCGTATATCGAGACCTGCCTTGTGGTGGCGCTAGGTCTGCGATCACACAGTGGCGACACGCGGGTCCGACATGTACTAAATGGACCGCGGCCGATTTAAGCTACCACCTAGCAAGTGTGGTGTCTGGCGGTGACACCACAGTAACATTACAGATATGAGAAGCTAGTGTACATTTTCTTACGACCTCAACCGGCACATCATCTACTGCTACTGTTTGTGTTCCTTCTCAATCAGTCATCGCCTATAACTCAGTGGATAAATCATGGAACCTCTGATATGGTCTCGAGACAGAATGCACTACAAATACTATAGAATTATCAAGCTGGGACGGTGTGAGGGAGTCACAAATAGCGCTTACATACCACGTTTCTTAGCCGAATCACTTTCAAAATAAGGTAATTTTATCACGAGGTTGCATCGTGGGCTACGTATTGATCTTATAATACACATTCCTACGATCACCGTCACGGTATTTGTCCAGAAAAAAACCACCTCATTCAGAGGTAATGTTGTACCTCGATTCGTAAAGTGGGCATAGCCTTTAACATGGATAATTGTGTGCACCTGTAAAACCAAGATCACTTGTGACAGTAACATGCAGTAGTTGTTGGGATCGTTTATTTATTTATTTATTTTTTAACATCTGGTCGATTACGTCTCTATTTCTAAGACACAGTGGTAGCACTTGCAAGAAAAAACCTAAGAGACATGTCCACGCATCGTTGACTTTCGGTCAGTATTATTTCGTGTCGTAGGCAATCAGCTATTGACGAAATTTTGTACTTAGTAGTAGGGGATGCATCATATGTTTGGACTTGAGAATCTAGTTTATAAAGTATGTGTTTGTGGAAAGGAAATGACTATGTCCAGTATTAAGGAGGGTATGGATTTGACTTGGAGTACTGTGATAGCAAAGGGGAGAGTATGTCAAGTCATAACAAAGGTAGTGATATTTCTATTTTCAGAGCCACTGCCGACAGCAGAGTGTATTTCCGATACTTCGCTCACTGCCGTTCAATTGAGACTGCGATCGTAACAATTAATTGTAAGTATAATGATAAAACATATATATGACTTAATGGCAGCAGCCATCCGAATGCAGAGGCCTGTTGGAGTGTAGGAATGTATCTGAGTTAACTTTGCCATCCACTAGATGACTGAATAGCTAACTAATACTTAGTATGTGTTGGGCAGCTTTCGTGATCAAGTGGAAATTTGAGAAGATTGTGTATGGATGTGCGTTTGCACTGGATCGTTATTCCCTCCCATGAAATTTCTTCGGTTAACTGCTTCTGCACATTTCGCGCCTTTATTTAGTTGAGAGAAGATCGATTGTGGTGTGTGCATCTAGCCTGTGGAAGACACGTTTCCCTTTTCTCTAGACATCAGAATGACCTTACTTGGCTTGTAAATTAGAGGAATGATTTGGAATCTGTTACATCACCGACATCTGTATTCGAGAGTGGAAATATCAGTTTCCTCTATTTGTTTCTAGTCACTCAGTGGTTTACATCACGCTGCACCTCGCTATAGTTTGGGATTTGTAGAAAAATAATTTCCAATCTATATCTTGGAAATTATATTGCGCTAGCAATAGGTAGGATGCTGCTTAGTGTTTGATATCGAGAAGTACTGCGAAAATGGTATAATATTATGGCAACCCATGCAAAAATATGTGTGTTCTTGTATTCCCCGAGTCTGGATATGTGCAAAAAAAGCGAGCAAACAAGGAAGCGGGTTCAGAGCAGAAACAGTAACACGTTTGTGACAAGGGGAAACGTTCCCGAATTTCTAGAACAGTTCTGAGAGCTACTTCGGTCCACTGAGGTGCTGTGAGCGCCCGTCGGGTGTAGGTGCACTAGTGCTGAGAGGAGTATATATACGGTACTGTCAGTCTTCATGGTATATGTAGGAATGATTTAAAAGGGTTGATTTTGTATGGCAGAGGATATGCATTGTATGTTTACTACATCGACATGGTACACGGTGATATACTGCTGGGTTGGAGATCAGTTTCGCGGACTAATATTCAAGATCCTGTCCTCGGTGGGGGACCAGTGTAAATGAGTAATAGTCTTTTCATATTTGACGATATGTTTGGTACTTTGCAAGGTTTAGTTGTCGGTGTAGTATGTTGATTAGTGTAAAATAGTTTACTGCCACTGAAAGTCGCATCTGCAGAAGGAAAAAAAAGGCTGATGATGCTTTGATACTGGCGGCATCAGTAATTTGGTAGGTAAATTCGATAAGAGCCAGTCATAATGCTCGATTCATTCACATCCTCTGTGCTGTGATATAGGAGCCTCTACATAGAGGAGGGAACGTTTGAGTGTGATGAAAGCAGGAAAGGGTAACACGTGGTGGACTGGGTCCGCGAGGATGACTGCATTTGGCGCTATTTTCGTAAACAGGTTCTGTTAGGGCAAGAATTTCCGTGCATACAAGCTGAGACATCAAGAAAGTGAGTGTTAATTATTTCTGGTACACTACACAAACCCCAAGAAATTGACTTGGCTGTTATTTTTTACAAAGCTATGTGACATAAGAATAACATGGAGATTCTTTTAGATGGCGAGACACCATGCTTATGTTTAGCAGCAAGGTGTCAGTGAAGCTGGGGCTGGTACACACGGCTGGACACAGCTCGTTTATTCTGTAAAGGGGAAAGCAGCCTGTGTTATTCTGTCATCAGCAGTAAAGACAAGTGCTGCCATGAGGTGTCTCACGCCTTGGAGTTCTATGACGTCGGTATAACAGAGAATGTACACTCAAAAATAAAGGCAACTTTCATCTGCATCCAGTGGCGTCTCACAGCTGTGCACACTCCTGGACCATCTGCGCCCCTGCCCAATCACGTCAGCACTGGTGTCTAGCTGAACACGTATTTAGGTAGGAATTTCTCTGATGTCAAGTATGAAAGGGATGTCACTGCATCGTGCCTGATTGCACCTGCGTGTGGTTTGTGAGCTGATGGTCGCATCACTTCCCAGGGGTTGCCGCTAACCTCCTGTGCGGTCCAGTGCACAGGGTGTGGGTGGTGTTGATTGCGTGGCTGTTGCGTTATGTTGTCAGCAGGCCTGTAGGCTGTGCTATGGGCTACCTGGACAGTTTATGAGTTGATTTCTTGTTTGCATATCTTTGTACTGCATTATTTAGGAGAAGTTTGCAGGTCTGTACTGAAATTACTTCGGAAAGTTACGAGTTGTTTGCGTGTCTGGAGAGCTTTATTTAGAGGTAGCTTACAATTCCGCAGATGTGTATTGTGACCCCAAGCACATCAGGGCTAGTGTTTTGTGGCAGTGTGATAAATATACTCTATCCCTAAACAAAATGTTCCAAAATAAATAGAGTGCACTCTATCCTTACTCTCAACAGCAGTCCAGCGCAAGCTGAGTCATTTTCATGCCATTTTCCCCCTACAGACCACCATCTTGGATTATATCACAGGAGGGTTGCCAGTTTACTCTGGTGGCAGTACTGTGTACTAGGTCAGTTGGACTCTAAATCTTGTGGTGGAGAGGCTGCCTGCAAAATAAAGACTCATGTCCAGCACACGTTTGAGTGTGTCATTTTCCTGCCATTTCCCCGCACCATCTAGGGTTACATCACGAAACGGATGACAGCGCTTTCTGGTGCTGGTACTGAGTACTATGTCCAGACCTCATGGTGAACACACGGTTTGACACCATCTGGGATAATGGGACTTGCTTCGTTACCTTATGTCATGGCCACCATCTTGGGTGACAGTGCCGTCTGGTGGTGGCGCTGTGTACTAGGTCAGTTGGAGTGCGGATCTCGTGGCAAACACACTGGATGGTGGTTCTGCCTATAATTGTTTAAATAAAGACTGATGCATGATTTGGACAGTTGACGATTAGCAAGCATGTTTGCAGAGTCTTTTAGATGGATTATTATTTTGAAAATTTAGGAGTTGTTTGGCTCTCTGGACGTAAATGTACTGCATTATTTACGAGTGGTTTGCATGTCTGTAGGCTGTGCAATAAGTTATTTTTGACAGTTTACAATTAGCAAGCGCTTGTGTAGAACATTATATAAGAGTTGTGTTGTAGTAGTTTGCAGGTCTGTATGTTGTGGGGCATGTCAGAGCACGTGTTCTGTATCACTGTGATAAATATACTCTATCCATAAGTAAATTGCTCCAAAATATATAAAGTACACTCCTTCTCTCCATCAGCCTAGTGCAGGCTAAATCCTTTTCCCACCAACCCCTAGGAAGAGGTGGCGCCCAGGTGACTTAGGTTAGTGGAGCTGAGCATTGTTTCCTGCAATTTTCTTAGGTTAGTAGCTAAACCCCAAGCAACCTTTCTTTATTGCCAAAATTCAAACTTGGCGCCAGTTCATTGGAAGAAATGGTGGTCAGATGACTGAGGTTAGTCCAAGTGACTTAACATCCCACGATTTTCTTAGCCTAGTAGAGATAACTGTGGTGTGATGCATTATCCTGTTGGAATTTGAACTTCACGCCATTTTTATGGGTGGGTTCAAATGGTTCAAATGGCTCTGAGCACTATGGGACTTAACATCTATGGTCATCAGTCCCCTAGAACTTAGAACTACTTAAACCTAACTAACCTAAGGACAGCACAGAACACCCAGCCATCACGAGGCAGAGAAAATCCCTGACCCCGCCGGGAATCGAACCCGGGAACCCGGGCGTGGGAAGCGAGAACGCTACCGCACGACCACGAGATGCGGGCTTTATGGGTGGGGGTTAGGTTACTGGAGGTAGCCTAATTGACCTATCTTCCAACCAAAATTCAAACTTCCCACTAGGGGGCTTGGCACTTGTGTCATCAGTGACATCATGGCCGCCATCTTGGATGACGTTAGGTGCTGTTGCCCAGTCTACATGCCGCCATCTTGAATAAATCTAGCAACAATGCAGACTGGTGTCGCCCTTGCCCCAATACTTACAGAAACTATCCGTATCAGGAAGCGAAAGTGTAACAGCTGTGAGTGGATCTTGTGAATAGCAGACCAGCCTTTTTGGGACTGGCACTTCGAAGTCCAGCTCCGAAATCTTCACCTGTCAAACTCACCTGATAGTACCTGTAGGACAGTCAACAGCATGTTGCACTCCACCAAATATACTCTGAGAACGAATATGCTAGATGGTAACACTGTGGAGGGATTTCGCAGTCCATAAATGAATCTCATGCAAATCTGGTAAGATATTAATGTATTTCCTAGGCCCAGTAATTTCGTAGGTGTACGTTCGTTACAGCTGTTGAGCGAAGTTAGAGATACTTCTATCAAAATTTACAGGCCACACGCGCATATACCTTCTTATGCTCCGACACTGCCGTTATGCAAAAGAAAGTCATTTGCGCAAGAATGCACAATACGAAACTGGCACATCTCTACCACACTCTGAAGCAATTAATTATTAATAAACTTGCCACGTCGTTCCTGCTACCACCCCGTCATGATAGGAAACTCCCCTTGTCGCAACTAAGTGGTTATCAGCGATGATAAAATCACAGCACTGAGGCAGTACACACTGGAACAGTCAAAGCACCCAACTTCCTTACATGAATTTCAGTATTGGAATCGTAAATGGCATAAGTCTTATGTAGTGTAGACATAATCTAAGTATGCAGATTTGTCACAAATCAAAATATAAAGGATGTCCATATATAAAGTCCCAGCTTCAAAATGCTGCAGAAAGAGAACCACTGCTCAGAATGATGTCACATGTGAACAACATATTATTCACGCAGGGCGAAAGGTAATGGAACAAAAAAAAAAGTAACGAAATTTTGACCAATAAATGGCCACGAGGGTCAGAAAATGCACACCAACAGACGCGCGGCAGACGGCTGTGCCTCAGTTTTCGTCCGAGACGCCCAACATGACTCTTTCCATGAAGGATCGAGCGCTGCAGGTAAAAGCCCTTCTACAAGAGTGGCGACTATGCGTTAGTCGTTCTGCAGAAGTTCCCAACACTCAACGATATGAAAAAGGCGTTGGTCCGATGTTTGCTACGAATCTTGGGAAAATGATCACAAAATTCGTCGAAAAATGATCACAAAATTAGAAAAGACAGGTTCTTTTGAAGTTCAATGTGGCAGAGGGAGGAAAGCAGTTGATCCGACGTCTTCCGAAGATGTGGCCACAGCATTAAAGGTAGATTCGAGCACATGCACAGCATGGGGAATTGCCGGAACGTTGGCATGCCTGCGAGCACAGTGTGTAAAATCCTATGAAATATCCTGCATTGCTATCCACACAAAATCACCAAGTTTCAGCAGTTGCTTCCTGGGGACCTGCCAGCGAGACAAACGTTCACTGTGGAATTTCTTGCTAGCGTGGATATGGACAATGACTGGCCTTGCAACATTCTGTGGCCAGACGAAGCCCGTTTCCGTCTCGATACGCATAATACACATAACTGCAAAATACGGACAACGGAAAATCCGTTCGCACATCAACCGGTACCACTTCTTTCTGCAAATGTGACTATGGGGCAGGTTGGTGGCGTCGTTTATCGGAGGGCCGTATTTTTTTGAGGAGACGAGTTTTGTGGGTCCTGTTACCTGTACTGTTACTGGAAAACGCTTTGAGAGTCTTTTGTGCACCAACGTCATTCCACCCACTCAATAGCGAGAATGAGTGGGTAGGATAATTTTTATGCAAGACGGCGCTCCTCCGCACATTGCACAGCCAGTGAAGCGGCTACTGCAGAGGTCTTTCGGAAATGCTACAATTATCAGCCATCCCTTCCGTACAGCCTGGCCGTCCTACAGCCTGATCGCAATTCGGGTGACTTCTAGCTGTGGGATAAACTGAAAGATGTTGTGTTCAGTGCTCCAATTAGGAACGTTGCTGAAGTGAAGGCACGGATTGCTCAGCGCATTCCGAACGTGACCACCGAGAGCTTATGATCTGTTGTGGAATATGCGGTTTCTCGATTTCAACTTGTGGCAGAAAATTGTGTACAGCGTACTGAACCTGTTTCGTGCCCGCGTCGCGACAATTAGAAACCGACGTCATTTTCCTTTTTATGAGGTTATTGGCCTCAGGACAGATAAAAACCAATTTTTCTCCTCTGATGTGGTACGACCTTGCCGTCATGGATGCGCTTACCTAGCTAACAGTGTCACAGCTGTTAACTGCTCAACACGTGCAGTCACGCACGTTGAATGGTATGGATGGTGTAACGTGCAACTCAAACCACAGCCGCCGTATTACCATTCATCTCTTATTTGTAGCCGATCCCTTTCACGTCAAGACTCTTACAGTGCCATATATTGGCAATTTTTTTTCCCCTGCGTCAATAACATTCTGTTCAAATTTGACGACATTCTGTGCTGCGGTTCTCTTTCTGCATCGTTTTGAAACTGTAGCTTTAATTAGGGACACCCTGTACGTATTTTCATCAAACAAATTCACTTTCTAAGCAACTTCACTGGCAATGACGTTATTTGCTTACTATGCAAAGTAAAAAAGCTGATCGTACCGTAACTGTGGAGGTTCCGCTATCACCATGTCTAACAGCTCCAAGCTCCAAACGACTTCTCCCTGAACAATGGCATGTCCTCCCCACTGCAGCCTTTCGTAGGTTATAATGACGTCACACCGCCAACTTTAACAATTGTTAATGTTTCTCCCAGTAAAATAACTTCCATCGATTTCTCCATGGGATACACTTGCAGAATGAAATGTGGCAGAATTTTGCCTATCACCTAAATATTACAATATTCATAGCTTCGTTATGCCAGGCATGTGCAGCCTTCGGTAACCTGCGGGCCTGATTCACATACCGTATTAAGCTCATGGGGCCTCATCGTCACGTGACGCGACAGTGGCACTCCTAGCGCATACAGTTAATACTACGGCGTCTCTTACGTTCATGTTCGTGGGGAAAGTCACTGATATGAATGGCACCCCTTCCCCGACAACCCATGTGAAGCAATTACGCCTAAAACAAGTTTTTTGTGGTCACATTCGATTTTATGCTCACTACATCTCCAGATATTTACATTTACCTACTTACATTTCATAGTAGCTGTCTTAAAAACTTACAATTCAAAATTTTTCGCTGCTGTCAGTGAGGAGCAAATTTCATGTCAAATAAATAAACGTAAACGTCAGAGGATGGGATGCCAGAGATCATGAAATGATATCAGGGAAAAAAAAGTCTATAAAAGCAACAGGTTGCAGCAAATTCATTATAAATTACCTTCGGACTGAATAGTAGCAGGGATCTCATATGCCCGCAAAGGACAAGAATTATTAATTTTCACATGAGAAAATAACAGTAAAACAAAATACGGGAATGAGATAGGCAACTACAGTCGACAAACATTTGGCGCAATTCGCGTCTTTTGGGTGCAAGCAGCTTATCCGAGTGAAACTTCTGGCAGATTAAAACTATGTGTCGGACCGAGACTCGAATTCGAGAAATTTACCTTGCGCGGGAAAGCACTTGCCTGCGAAAGGCAAAGGTCCCGAGGTCGACTCTCGGTCCAGCGCACGGTTTTAATCTACCAAGAAGTTACATATCAGTGCACGGTCCGCTGCAGAGTGAAAATTTCATTTTGGAAGCTTACTCGAGTGTTCGAAATGTAATCTGCTGATATCCACAAATGCTATTAGCTAGCATTTTTTGCTCCCCGTGAACCACGGACCTTGCCATTGATGGGGAGGCTTGCGAGCCTCAGCGATACAGACAGCCGTACCGTGAGTGCAACCACAACGGAGGGGTATCTGTTGAGAGGCCAGGCAAACATGTGGCTCTTGAAGAGGGGCAGCAGCCTTTTCAGCAGCTCCTAGGGCAACAGTCTGGATGATTGACTGATCTGGCCTTGTAACACTAACCAAAACGGCCTTGCTGTGCTGGTACTGCGAACGGCTGAAAGCAAGGGGAAACTACAGCCGTAACTTTTCCCGAGAGCATGCAGCTTTACTGTATGGTTAAATGATGATGGCGTCCTCTTGGGTAAAATATTCCGGAGGTAAAATAGTCGACCATTCGGATCTCCGGGTGGGGACTACTCAGGAGGACGTTGTTATCAGGAGAAAGAAAACTCGCGTTCTACTGGTCGGAGCGTGGAACGTCACATCCCTTAATCAGGCAGGCAGGTTAGAAAATTTAAAACATGAAATTGATAGGTTAAAGTTAGATATAGTGGGAATTAGTGAAGTTCGGTGGCAGGAGGTGCAAATGGTTCAAATGGCTCTGAGCACTATGGGACTCAACTTCTGAGGTCATGAGACCCCTAGAACGTAGAACTACTTAAACCTAACTAACCTAAGGACATCACACACATCCATGCCCAAGGTAGGATTCGAACCTGCGACCGTAGCGGTCTCGCGGTTCCAGACTGTAGCGCCTAGAACCGCATGGCCACTCCGGCCGGCCGTGGCAGGAGGAACACGACTTCTGGTCAGGTGAATACAGGGTTATAAACACAAAATCAAATAGGGGTAATGAAGGAGTAGGTTTAATAATGAATTAAAAATGGGAATACGGGGAAGCTACTACAAACAGCATAGTGAACGCGTTATTGTGGCCAAGATAGACACGAAGCCCACGCCTACAGCAGTAGTACAACTTTATATGCCAACTAGCTCCGCAGATGACGAAGAGATTGATGAAATGTATGATGAGATTAAAGAAATTTTTCAGATAGTGAAGGGAGACGAAAACTTAATAGTAATGGGTGACTGGAATTCGATAGTAGGAAATGGCAGAGAAGGAAACGTAGTAGATGAATATGGAATGGTGGTAAGGAATGATAGAGGAAGCGGCCTGGTAGAATTTTACACAGAGCAAAACTTAATCATAGCTAACTCTTGGTTCAAGAATCATGAAAGAAGGTTGTATACATGGAAGAATCCTGGAGATACTAGAAGGTTTCAGATAGATTATTTATTGGTAAGACAGATATTTAGGAACCAGGTTTTAAATTGTAAGACATTTCCAGGGGCAGATGTGGACTCTGACCACAATCTATTGGTTATGACCTGTAGATTAAAATTGAAGAAACTGCAAAAAGATGGGAATTAAAAGAGATGGGACCTGGATAATCTGAAAGAACCAGAGATAGTACAGAGTTTCAGGGAGAGCATAAGGGAACAATTGACAGGAATGGGGGAGAGAAATGCAGTAGAAGAAGAATGGGTAAAAAGACGAGAGCTAATAGAAATCCTTGGGTAACAGAAGAAATATTGAATTTAATTTATGAAAGGAGAAAATACAAAAATGCAGTAAATGAATCAGGCAAAAAGGAATACAAAAATGAGATCGACATGTCGTGCAAAATGGCTAAGCATGGACAAATGTAAGGATGTAGAGGCGTATATCACTAGGTGTAAGATATATACTGCCAACAGGAAAATCAAAGAGACCTTTGGAGAAAGAGAACCACTTGTATGAATATCAAGAGCTCAAATGGAAACCCAATTCTAAGCAAAGAATGGAAAGAAGAAAGGTGGAAGGAGTATAGAGGGTCTATATAAGGGCGACATTCTTGATGACAATATTATGGAAATGGAAGAGAATATAGATGAAGATGAAATGGGAGATATGATACTGCCTGAAGATTGTGACAGAGCACTGAAAGACCTAAGTCAAAACAAGGCCCCGGGAGTAGACAAAATTACATTAGAACTACTGACGGCCTTGGGAGACCCATCCCTGATAAAACTCTACCATCTTGTGAGAAAGATGTATGAGACAGGCCAAATACCAACAGACTTCAAGAAGAATATAATAATTCGAATCCCAAAAAAGCAGGTGTTGAAAGATGTGAAAATTACCGAACAATCAGTTTAATAAGTTACGGATGCAAAATACTAAGGCGAAATCTTTACAAACGAATGGAAAAACTGGTAGAAGCCAACCTCGGGGAAGATCAGTTTGGATTCCGTAGAAATATTGGAGCACGTGAGGCAATACTGACCCTTCGACTTATCTTAGAAGAAAGATTAAGGAAAGGCAAACCTTTCTAGAAGCTAGATTAAGGAAAGGCAAACCTACGTTGCTAGCATTTGTAGACTTAGAGAAAGCTTTCGACAATGTTGACTGGAATACTTTCTTTCAAATTCTGAAGGTGGCAGGGGTAAAATACAGGGAGCGAAAGGCTATTCATAATTTGTTCAGTAACCAGATGGCAGTTATAAGAGTCGAGGGAAGCAGTGGTTGGGAAGGGAGTCAGAGAGGGTTGTAGCGTATCCCAGATGTTATTCAATCTGTATACTGTGCAAGCAGTAAAGGAAACAAAAGAAAAATTCGGAGGGAATGAGACACTTAAAGTAGTAAAGGAGTCTTGCTATTTGGGGAGCAAAATAACTGATGATGGTCGAAGTAGAGAGGATATAAAATGTAGACTGGCAATGGCAAAGAAAGCGTTTCTGAAGAAGAGAAATTTTTTATGAGAAATTTGTTAACATCGAGACTAGATTTATGTGTCAGGAAGTCGTGTCTGAAAGTATTTGTATGGAGTGTAGCCATGTATGGAAGTGAAACATGGACGATAAATAGTTTGGGCAAGAAGAGAATAGAAGCTTTCGAAATGTGGTGCTACAGAAGAATGCTTAAGATTAGTTGGGTAGATCACATAACTAATGAGGAGATCGCCAGTGTAGTATTGGAGGGCAGCGTGGAGGGTAAAAATCGTTCAGAGTGACCAAGAGATGAATACTCTAAACAGATTCAGAAGGATGTAGGTTGCAATAGGTACTGAGAGATGAAGAAGATTGCACAGGATAGAGTAGCATGGAGAGCTGCATCAAAGCAGTCTCTGGACTGAAGACCAACAACAACAGCATCATTTTTTGAAGTATTTGTCCAAAATAGTTATAACGACCTGTCACACAGGAATGGACTGTTCTTCTAACACTGAATAAATGCAATAAAAGTGTTTTGATGTCCCTCCCAACCAATCTCTGACTGAATCCGACCCGCTGGCCGCTAATTTCCCACCCGTGTTTTAATTAATCCGATTACTGACGAGAAGTTCGATGAGCGCAAACAGTGGGCACACATTCCACGGCCACGACTCAGGCTACGCTTATAAGGCAAGGCTCAGAGTAAGTTCGCTCTTCATTTAGGCAACGGAGCACACGTACTATTCAATCTGTTCTAGTCAGAACTGCTTTACACACATCAATTCCCTGGCGCTTCTGAAGGCTATACTAGTTGAGCTTAGAGTCCATTAGGAAATTCGTGCAGCACGACCACACAACAAATTTTACAAACAAGAAAAACTCCAGCATTTTTAGTATATATTGGAAAGATTTTTTATCGCGTATCGATTTCAGTCACAAAGTGATCATCTTCAGCGTTAAAAATAAAACAAAAACACACAATGTCAAACCAGAATGATTAATTCACAAACCTATGTGTCAATTTGAAATAGAGAACACTGAGTTTACGAAGTGAAACATATACAGCACCTACAATTTAAGAGTCAGACGGGGTTTGAAAATTTGGAACAGACACTTTCAGGGAAAATTTTTAATTTTCTTTACCTCACGTCTATCACCACACATTTTTTGTCATCAGACTACCGGTTTCGGTCTATAATGACCATCTTCAGATCTGTTTTATAAAAACATGTCCTAATATACTAAAGCCGTAGTAGCATCGTCAAATGCTAGGCACAAAATCACCACCAACATCGTCAAATATACCTGGTGATCAAAAAGTCAGTTTAAATTTGAAAACTTAATAAATCACGGAATAATGTAGATAGAGAGGTAAAAATTGACACACATGCTTGAAATGACATGGGGTTTTATTAGAACAAAAAAAGTATTTTTAGACGCGTGAAAGATCTCTTGCACGCGCCGTTTACTGATGATCGTGTTCTCAGCCGCCACTTTCGTCATGCTTGGCCTCCCAGATCCCCAGACCCGAGTCCGTGCGATTATCGGCTTTGGGGTTACCTGAAGTCGCAAGGGTATCGTGATCGACCGACATCTCCTGGGATGCTGAAAGACAACATCCGACGCCAATGCCTCACCATAACTCCGGACATGCTTTACAGTACTGTTCACAACATTATTCCCCAACTACAGCTATTGTTGAGGAATGACGGTGGACATATTGAGCATTTCCTGTAAAGAACATCATCTTTGCTTTGTCTTTGTTATGCTAATTATTGCTATTCTGATCATATGATGCGCCATCCGTCGGACATTTTTGAACGTTTGTATTTTTTTGGTTCTAATAAAACCCCATGTCATTCGAAGCATGCGTGTCAATTTGAACCTCTCTATCTACATTATTCCGTGGTTTATTAAGTTTTCAAATTTATGCTGACTTCTTGATCACCTGGTATACAGGGCGTTACAAAAAGGTACGGCCAAACTTTCAGGAAACATTCCTCACACACAGAGAAAGAAAATACGTTACGTGGACATGTGTCCGGAAACGCTTACTTTCCATGTTACAGCTCATTTTATTACTTCTCTTCAAATCACATTAATCATGGAATGGAAACACACAGCAACAGAACGTACCAGCGGGACTTCAAACACTTTGTTACAGGAAAGGTTCAAAATGTCCTCCGGTAGCGAGGATACATTCATCCGCCCTCCGTCGCATGGAATCCCTGATGCGCTGATGCAGCCCTGGAGAATGGCGTATTGTATCACAGCCGTCCACAATACGAGCACGAAGAGTCTCTACATTTGGTACCGGGGTTAGGTAAACAAGAACTTTCATATTCCCCCATAAATTAAAGTCAAGAGGGTTGAGGTCAGGAGAGCGTGGAGGCCATGGAATTGGTCCTCCTCTACCAATCCATCGGTCACCGAATCTGTTGTTGAGAAGCGTACGAACACTTCGACTGAAATGTGCAGGAGCTCCATCGTGCATGAACCACATGTTGTGTCGTACTTGTAAAGGCACATGTTCTAGCAGCACAGGTAGAGTATCCCGTATGAAATCATGATAACGTGCTCCATTGTTCATGGGGCCCAATCAAGACATCACCAACAATGCCTGCCCAAACGTTCACAGAAAATCTGTGTTGATGACGTGATTACACAATTGCGTCCTTCAATTGGGCCTACTGGCGGTGAATCGAGGAAGTACAGTACATACTGACGAAACTAAAATGAGCTCTAACATGGAAATTAAGCGTTTCTGGACACATGTCCACATAACATCTGTTCTTTATTTGTGTGTGAGGAACGTTTCCTGAAAGTTTGGCCGTACCTTTTTGTAACACCCTGTATATAAATAATACCGGGTGAGTGATAAATGAGGAAAAATGTGTCATTCAAATTGTCGCTCACTCGGAGCTTCAAACATAAATTCGTTTTCCGCATGTTGCTATGTCAATAAATGACAATGCAATTGAATGGTAAAAATCTGGCAATATGAAGTCGAATTTTGGGTGTTACAGTGCGCAGTCATTGGCCAAGGGGACAGACTGGCAACAGGGCACAACATGCGAGTGTTGTAGGCAGTCTAGCCGCTCTCGACAAAACGCGGCATGCGGCGTCAAGCGACAGTCTGCGTGACACTGTGAGCAATGACAGCCCCCACATCTATCTCGTACCTGTTACGCTGGCCGGTATTGTGTATCGTGGCTGGTTGGCATAGGGAAAGGAACGTGAGGAGGGGCTGCACTACTGTACATGCATGTTTTATAACTTGGTTTTTGTGTCCTAGACTTAGTTTTAAGAAACTAGTACGTAAATGCAGAATACAAAATACTACTGCACAGGTATGTGGCAGTTAATACAAACGAATACATTACAGCTGTACAAATCAAAGCTAACATAGAAACACATGACCAGAAGCTGCAGTGGCGGTTTGTAAGTACTGTTCGAAATGACGGCCACGATGCGTGAGACAATGTTGCAGTCTTCACAGGAAGGATTGCTGAACACGATCCAACATGTCTGTTCCTCTTTGCGTAATATCACAGGCATGTTGTATTCTGCGTTGAAGGGTGTTGACGTTAACAACCTCTCCTTCATAAATCACAGATTTCAGATGGCCCCACAAAGTGAAATCCAGTGGATTCAGGTCTGGCGATCTTGTTGGCCATGCTACAGGGCCTCTACGACCGATCCATTTCGAAGGGGAGGCATTGTCCAGGTGGCGTCGCACTGTGCCGCTGAAGTGAACGGGGACACCATCATGCTTGTACCACACCAAACTAAGGTCTTCCAACAATTCCGGTAATGTTGCATCCAGAAAACGCAGATACTGCTCTCCTGTATGCCTTTGTGGTAGCACATGTGACCCTATGAGATGGTGATCAATAATACCACACCAGATATTGACACCGCATCGTTGTTGGTACCCTCGTACGCTTGTGATGTGGGGGTTTTCTTCTGCCCACTCGTGCCAATTACGCGATTTCACTATACTATCCTTGGTGAAATAGGCTCCGTCGGTGAGCAGTATTGTTCGTGAAAAATGCTGGTCGTGGGTCTGATGCCGTAGGATAAAGTTTCAGAAGTCCAGCCTCCACTGGTAGTCTTCCGCCAATAATGCCTGTACCTCCGGCGTGCGAAAGGGATGGTGTTGGTTTCTCTGGAGTACTCGCATAACAGTGGATTGTGACATTCCGACCACAGTGGCGAGAGACCTGGTCCTTATTGTTCGGTGATCCGCAACAGTTTGTAACACTTTTTCTTCGTCACCCGCACTGTACGTCGAGGGCCGGCCACGATCACTAAATCCTGGAGGTGCTACACGTGCACCATACTCCCTCAAGCGCCTGTACACAGAGTAAAACGTTTTCGCGGATAGAAGGCACCGGCTAGGAAACCTCTCGTGATATATTTGCCTTGCAGCGTCAACTCTTCCATCTGCAAGCCCGTAGGTGAGGTGGATGTCGGCGAATTCCACGTTTGTACCACGGTACTGTGGTAACACTGCGAAGCGGCCGTTAGCAGCTGTCGACATGGCGAGTATCGGTCAGAGTGAGCAGTGCTGAGGTGTTGTAAACACGTCATGCACACCGTGGTTTTACTTCCGCTGTTGACCACTCTTTCCGCTTACAGGACACACATTCCCTAACATGGGACTGTACACTCCGTTACCGTCGGCAAGTGTTATTCACAAGTTCTGATACAATTTCACGTACATTACAATGGGGTTTGTTCTTTCTCGTAGCTTTCAAACGCTGGCAGATACACATCAGCTCATTGGTGTGTCATGTGTTGTATATGGGTGAATGACATGTCATGATCGTGAGGCTCGTCGGTATCTCGTTCAATGGTTAACAGATGTTTTCGTTTTACGTATTTTTCCTCATTTATGACTCACCCTGTACATAAGGTGTAGAGGGTACATTGCTGTCAAATGTACAGTTTGGTTTTAGAAATGGTTTAACAACTGAAAATGCTACATTCTCTTTCCGCTGTGAGATTTTGGACGGATTAAATAAAAGGTTGCGACCGCTAGGTGTTTTCTTTGACTTAACGAAGGCTTTTGACTGTGTTGACCACAAGATATTACTGCAGAAGTTGGACCACTATGGAGTAAGGGGAGTAGCTTACAATTGGTTCGCCTCTTATTTCAAGAACAGAAAGCAGAAGGTAGTTCTCCACAATATTGAGAGTGGTAGTGATGTTCAGTCCCAACGGGGCACTGTTAAGTGGAGCGTTCCCCTAGGATTGGTGCTGGGGCCACTGCTGTTTCTTATTTATATAAATGATATGCCTTCTAGTATTACAGTTGTACAGTATTACAGATTTACAGTAACTCACAATTCAACAAGAACTGATATTTTTATCAGACAGAATGGGCATATTATAGGCGAGACGGAACAGTTCAAGTTTCTAAGCGTTCGGATAGATAGTAAGCTGTAGTGGAAAGCCCATGTTCAGGATCTTGTCAAGAAACTAAATGCTGCTTTTTTCATCATTTGAACAGTATCTGAAATAAGTGACAGTTCAACACGAAAAGCAGTCTACTTCACATATTTTCATACGCCTATATCATATGGTATTATTTTATGGGGTAATTCTTTTGATTCAAAAAGGGTTCGAGCTATACGTGGTGTAAGCTCGAGAACCTATTATCGATCCCTATTCAATAGTCTGGGAATTCTGACATTGCCCTCACAGTACATATTTTCTTTAATGTCGTTTGTTGTTAGCAATATTAGCTTATTCCCCTTGAGTTAGCAGCTTTCACTAAGTTAATACTAGGCAGAAATTAAATCTGCATGTCGATTGCACTTCCTTGACTCTTGTGCAGTTAGGAGTGCACTATTCTGCTGCATCCATTTTCAATATGTTACCACAAGAACTCAAAAATCTTAGCAGCAGCCCAAACGCATTTAGGTCTAAACTGAAGAGTTTCCTCATGGTTCACTCCTTCTGTCGAGGAGCTCCTGGAGGAGCTGAAAAATTAAGCAAATTCCAGTGTTACATTGTTGATTTTCTTTATTTAAACTTACGAATTGTCGCCTGAATACGTTTCTTGTATTTCATTTTATCTGTTTCTACTATTGTGTTATAATTTCATGTACTGACTCGTTCCATGATCATGGAGACTTTTCCTTAATTTGGTCCCACGGAACAGTAAATAAATAAATAGAGTCACCTTGTCAACAGCATTACAGCTAAAAAGTTTTACGTGACGCGGTCGGCTTTCGAAGTGTTTTTTAGAAACAGTAGTCCTTTGAGAAGTGGGATTACCAGCCACTCCTGCATTGTCCTTTGACATTCCACGTACTACTGAAGTTGGGTGCTAGTACCTTGCTGGATATGACAGCCGGTGTACGGCGTACCGGACCAGGGTGGGACGAATCACCGCCATGTCGTGTGAGGGAGCACGCCCGCTGCGCTGAAAGGCGCAGGGCGGCGCGGCGCGGCGCGGCGCGGACGTGGCGCAGGCTTTATTGCGGAACCTGGGGCGCGTGAGGCGCCTGCGAGAGGCCGCGCCGTCCCCTTATTACCTCGTCATCCGGCAGAGCTGTCTGCCCAGGCATTCCGTCACCCAGCATAGGGGATTAGCGGCGCGACGGCGACCGCGCCACACCTGCGGTCGCGAGCTGTGTACAGTGGCGAACAAAGCAGGCTGAGAGACAGCGCTGGGAGCGAAACATAGCCCGCTGGCTGCTGTGGACTCGGCGCTGGGTCGTTGCCGCGTGCAGACCGTGTTCCGTGGCCGGCTCGGGAATTTGGTTTGGATTTTACAATCGTAGTTTTGATGTGCGCGCTCTAGCTGCACGTTTCTAACTTAGTTACGTTTTGACCAATTACGTCCTCCAGTCTGTTTCCCTCTTGTGTCTGAACATTAATGGATGTTGAAACCACGTGAAGCAACATTATTCCACGAATTTCAGTTTGCAGAAGTTGACCAGGAGTTCGCAATCCAAGATATGCTCTTTGTCCTTCTTTTTTCCCCTCGATCTTGCCCTCTGTTTTCATCTTTAGAATTACATGTTTGGTATTCCATGAGAGCTAGGAACCAAGTTTTTCTTCTTTTAAACGTTGTTAGGGTTTCTCGCTGTTCCGGTATTCGTCGCAACACTTCGATGTTAAATACAGGGTGATTCAAAAAGGATACCACAACTTTAGGAATTTAAAACTCTGCAACGACAAAAGGCAGAGCTAAGCACTATCTGTCGGCGAATTAAGGGAGCTATAAAGTTTCATTTTGTTGTACATTTGATCGCTTGAGGCGCTGTTGACTAGGCGTCAGCGTCAGTTGATGCTAAGATGGCGACCGCTCAACAGAAAGCTTTTTGTGTTACTGAGTACGGCAGAAGTGAATCGACGACAGTTGTTCAGCGTGCATTTCGAACGAAGTATGGTGTTAAACCTCGTGATAGGTAGTGTATTAAACGTTGGTATAAACCTGAATGTCAACTACCCTAGGCGATGGATCGGCCGCCAGGCAGCCCGTGACAGAGCACTTCATCACTGGCCTCCAAGAAGCCCTGATCTTACCCCCTGCGATTTTTTCTTATGGGGGTATGTTAAGGATATGGTGTTTCGGCCACCTCTCCCAGCCACCATTGATGATTTGAAACGAGAAATAACAGCAACTATCCAAACTGTTACGCCTGATATGCTACAGAGAGTGTGGAACGAGTTGAAGTATCGGGTTGATATTGCTCGAGTGTCTGGAGGGGGCCATATTGAACATCTCTGAACTTGTTTTTGAGTGAAAAAAAGCCTTTTTAAATACTATTTGTAATGATATATAACAGAAGGTTATATTATGTTTCTTTCATTAAATACACATTTTTAAAGTTGTGGTATTCTTTTTGAATCACCCTGTATTATTCGGTAAATCCACATTTCAAAGATCTTGATCTTCTTCTTCGTTGCTAAACATTCTTCTATAAATCCACATTTCACAGATCTAGATCTTATCTGCTGTTGGTATTTCCAGTGTTCATCTTTCAGAATTGTACAGAACTATGGTCCAGCTGTTGTACCCTACAAATCAAACTCTAAAGCATATGCCCAGGTCTGCACGTGTAACAATTTTCGCAAAAGTTATAAAAGCGTTACCGGTGTTCTGTATGCGAAGCTTTATCTAAGCGTCTCATCTTAAATTTTGTATCTACATGTATAAAACATATCTATCCATGTGTGTGTGTGTGTGTGTGTGTGTGTGTGTGTGTGTGTGTGTGTGTGTGTGTTTCCACTTATGTCTGGAAAGCAGAAGCCAATTAAATCAAGCTTAATAGACAGATAACGTATAAAATCTACATCTATATATGCAGGGTGCTTTTTATTAACGTTTGAAAAACCCCAAAGTAGATGACGCAGAGTCAAGTGATTTAATACTAGATACATGGTATCGCAAATGTCGGAAAATACCCCACGTGACACGTACATAAGCACCCTTTCTGATCACCTGCATCCATTCATGTCCATTGTGCATTCCGACAGACTTTGTCAATTCCAACAGGACAGTGGGACAGCCCACATGTCCAGAATTGCTACAGAGTGGCTCCAGGACCACTCTCCTGAGTTTAAACAAGATGCTGAATGTGGACTTGCCACGACGGTTTACTATTTGAACACCTAGAAATCTGGACTGTTCAGTTTCACTAATCATTTGAAATTAAAGCCTCGGTTTTTGTTGAGTTGTGTGTTAGAAACTATAGACAATGAGTCTTACTGTGATTTAGCGTTAGTTTATTTTCTACAAACTATGAACTTATTCCATGAACTGCACTATTTGAAACCAAACCAGTGTTGCACATAACATACTTTATTACCAAGCTAGTGTCATTAACAAACAGAAATATTTTAGAATTGCCGGTAATACTAGAAAGCAAATCGTTTATATAAATAAGGAAAAGGAATGGCCCCAACACTGATCTCTGGGGCGCCCCTCCCACCCCGCACCACCATTTCACTGTTCCCCACTCAGACCCTACATTACAGCAATTCTCTACAATGTCAATAATGACCTCTTGCTGTCTGTTTTTAAAGTAAGAGGTGAACCAGTTGTGAGCTACTCCCCATATTCTGTAATGGTCCAACTTCTGGAGCAATATTTTTTGATCAGCACAATCAAAGGCCTTAGTTAAATCAAAAAATTATGTCTAGAATTCGAAAGGCTTTGTTTAATCCATCCAGTAACTCACAGAGAAACGAGGATATAGTATTTTCAGCTATTAAATAACTTCTAAAATCGAACTGTACATTTGATAGCAAATTATGTGACACGAAATGATCTTTTATCCTTCCATACAAAACCATTTCAAAGACTTTAGCAAACACTGATGACATACAGGTAGGTCTAAAACTGTATACATTACCCCTTTCTCCCTTTTTATAAAGCGACTTTACTACTGCGTACTTCAATCGTTCAGGAAACTGATCATTCCTGGAGGAAAAATTACAAATATGGCTAAATACAGGGCAAACAAGTGCAGCACAGTACTTTAATATTCTGCTAGGCACACCATGATATCCATGAGAGTCCTTAGTTTTCAGTGATTTAATTATTGAGTCAATGTCCCGCTTGTCTGTATCACAGAGGAGTATTTCAGGCATCAATCTCGGAGAAGCATTTGCCAAGAAAGTTATATGATTCCCTGTAGAAACTAAATTTTTATTTAATTCACCAGCAATGCTTAGAAAATGGTCTTTAAATACTGTAGATATATCTGATTTATCAGTAACAGAAATATTTTTACTGCGAACTGACTTTATGTCGTCGACCTTGTGCTGCCTACCAGACACTCCCTTCACAACTGACCATATGGTTTTAATTTAATCTTGTGAATTGTATTCTATTTGCGTACCACATCCTATTTGCCTTCCTAATAGCATTTTGTAGCGCCTTACTTACAGTTTTGTTTATAATGGGCTACTGTAGCTTCATTGTGACTACTTCTATCGTTTTGATATAATTCCCGCTATGTGGTACATGACATCCTTATCCGACTAGTCAGCCACCCAGGCTGCCGTTTACTGCTAGTACCCCCTTAAAACGTTCTAATAGAAAACAAACTCCCAGAGAGCATGAGAAATGTGTTAAGGAAAGCATTATATTTGTCATATATGTTATTGGCACTATAAGCATCCTGCCACTCTAGTTCCTTGACGAGGTTTAAAAAACTCTCTATTGCTGTTCGATTAATTTTTCTACATAGTTCGTAATTATGTGTAACATTTGTTCGGGTAAAAAGTCTCTTAGTGTTAATATTTGTGCAGCATCGTCTGAAAGGCCAGTCATCATTTTAGTAACAGAATGCCCATCTACTAATGAAGAGTGAATAAAAAATGTTGTCTGTGGCTGTGCTACTATTCCCCTGTACCCTAGTTGGAAAAAACAAAGTCTGCGTCAGATCATATGAGTTTAGGAGATCTACCAATATCCTATTTCTTACACAATCATACAAAATTAATATTGAAGTCACCACATATAACTAATGTTTGATACTTCCTATCTCCACCCCCCTCATACTCTTGCGGATTTATTGACAGACCTGCAGGATTCATGGTGTCAGTTCCCTCCAACACTACTTCAGACTATAGACGAGTCCATTCCAAGTCGTGTTGCGGCACTTCTGCGTGCTCGCTTGAGCCCTACACGATATTAGACAGGTGTACCAGTTTCTTTGGGTCTTCCGTGTAGATGAAAGCAAATCGTATTATTATGTAATCGACTGTTCTCTGGATTGCTAGGATGAGTAGGGACAACCTTACTGTCACTTCAAATTTGGTTGTGATCATGGAGATGGGAGACTACATTAGGAAAATTCTGGAACTGGAACGGTGGGAAGTATTTCAGTCCTTGTTGGTATGGATAAGACGTACTGGAAAAAAAAGAAATACAGATCCATGTCAACCGGTTTATGAGCGAACATTGCGAAGGGAACTACATACGTTGGATATTTTCAGTCAGGCTCTTCGCAAAATGCTAATGTTCACAGCAGCAGATAATTCTGCACGTCTTAAGCTGCCCAAAAAACTCAGAAACTCGGCAGTAACTGACTGGAGATGTGTCGTGTGATCTGATGATTTAGGACTTTGCCTCTTTCTAAATAAGTAGACACCGGCAGCTCAACGATGCGTTTACTTCGTGGTGTGTGGAGGGTATAATACAAGTCGAAGGTGATTCAGTGTCATTTTGAGGGTCTTTTCAGCTCCTGGTTTGAATCCATTCCTTCAGATAATCGTGAACAGATACCAGGACGTTTATTTCAACTTTTTTGGTGACCAAGTGTTGCCTTTTCTTTTACATCTTGAAACATGTCTCGTTCTGCTTCGGTTCGTGCTATGTTTGTCCAGATAGCCACACTTGTGACACTCAGGGATCGATGGTGTATGGCCTGGGGTAGCTGTTTGCCCGTTGCAGACATGTGACATGTCTCAGGGGAAGCTCTTTGGTTTTCGAAGGCCAGTCAGATGACTTGTCATGAGAACTCAATTTCAGAACTCGGATGGTGTGAACCTAGTTCCTCATCTGCCGTTGCCCGAGTTGCTGTTACTTCGACGTCGTGTTCTGTATTGGTTTTACTCGACCGTGCGGACGCATATTGCCGTTACCTATCATTTCAGTGCAAGTTGTTGGTGAGATCTAAGCAACGAACTGTGGACATAATCGCCTGTACTCATGTAGAAAGTACTAGTTTTCCGATGTTGTGGTTAAACACAGTGAGTTTCCTGCCGTTTCTCGGATTCGTGATTGGAAACTGGACTTTGTTTCTTGGCGTATGGTTTCAAGTCATGTGTAAACGTGCACGAAAATATTTGTACAATGTTGGAATCTAAAACATCTTCTTATTCAGTACCAAGTACGGTGGAGTCTCTGATGTCATTATTTTACACATACCATAACGTAATTTCGCGTTTGTTGACATTGTCGTTGGAGACAAGTGATCTGGAATAATTTTTATATTATGGACTGAAAACTCTCGAAGGGAATATCGCAAATAGATTTTTATTTTGATTCCTAGGTTCAGCTACTCATGACGCGTCTCCAGATCATAAAAATATTCTTGATTAGTGAAGCTCCATAACGTTGGTTGGCTGGTTGATTGGGGGAGGTGATCAAATAGCGAGGCCCCATAGGATTAGGGAAGGAAGTCGGCCATGCCCTGAAGCGATTTAGGGAAATCAGGAAAACCTAAATCAGGATCGCTGGAGCGGGTATGAACCGTCGTCCTCCCGAATGCGAGTCCAATGTGCTAACCACTGCGCCACCTCGCTCTGTAAAAGGTTACAGCACCTAACAAAATACGAACCCGCAACCTCTTGCACACGAAGCAGACGCGTCGTCCACTGTACAACTTCAGTAGGGCTTCCTAGATGTGAGGTTTCAATTCGAAGTGATTCCGAGTCCGATGATAGTTAATTAATGCAAGCGTCATTTGGGTTTCTGTATTCGTGATGAGTATGCTGTGTGTACTCCCGTTCTCTCAGTACTCTCAGAGACTTTAGAAAGATATGTGAAGGCGATAACAAAGGATTTTCAAGGTATACATCCTAAGCACAGTTTGGTATTTTTCTAAATTTATGACTACGAGCTACGTGAAGAAAAATGTACTGGTGTCATTGGCTACATAATATTGCACAGGGCTGATCCAAATTAAGGACAAATTTATAGTAAGAAATGAAATAATGCTGTGAAGAATTAATGAGGCCAGACAGTCTATGAAGAATCAATGAGGCCAGACAGTCTACGAGAATCTAAAAAAAAATACTGGTTATCTTAATATCTGTTACGCACTGAAAAAATAGACCAAGCTTCATTTTTGCCTCCATGTGGTACAGTAACAGTAGTGGCACCAATTGTAGGGATACACAAATACTACAGTAAGTAATCAAATAATGTAGTGTATTGTATGCATTAAGTATACAGAAAGGAAAATTTTAGGGCAAGAGTTAAAAAAGCGGAAGAACTGAATGAAACCAGTGAAAAACAAGTATCTTAAAAATAACTGAACTACTTACTCAACCTCTGTTAATATTAGGCAATATTTCTCTCTTTTACATCCACTTCAGCATTTATTATTCTGCTACCAATTGCAGCTATCTTGACGTGAAATCAAAGCCACAGGTGCAGCGGCACAAATTTGAAAAGCATTATTTTCCGTGAGACCTGATGAGATAACGCTACATGTTTTGCGAATCCAGGTATCTTTTCTTAGTGGAAAAATTCGCAGCAGATTGGAGATCGTTCACATCACTGGGAAAATTCTGCGTAAGCAGCAGAGTTGCAGCACGTCATTACGTGAAAGAAATATTTACGTTTCTCATCAGAATATGTACGTCAAGGCTGTAGCTCTATTATCCACTTGATAATGATTGACTCCTGACTTTGAGCTCATATTCTGGTCACATCGCATGACGAACATCGATGTAACCTTGCCGGAATCCTGGAAATAACTACTTTTATTTGGTGTATGAATATTACATTTTAGTTGAAAAAGGAGTGACACATGTGGTAGTATCTAAAAGAAAGCGTTCTTCTCGACCATTTTGTGTCTAGTGTCATATTTGAGGAGTCGTACATGTCAGACCGCAATTAGGAGATAAATTTTTCTTCGCAATTTGATGATACAACGATACTTGACTTCCAGACGAATCGTCGTTGCTTTCCCGGTAGTCATTTTGTCCTAATAATGGTGGGCTTAGATTGCTGCCATTCGCCTGATGATGATAAATATTAACAAGACGAAAAATGTAAACGTAAACTCTTTTCTTGCCTCTCACAGCTGTTATGTTTTTAAGCACGTAAATCTACATAAAACCCTAATATGAAATCTTTAATTTATTTGCTTTCGCGTTTATACGCGTTGCGTGCTCTCGTGTATTATGTTGCCGAATCTCTGAACAGTTATTTCCACTTCATTGTAGATTGTTGCAGTGTTTACACCGCGCCCTCCCGTCAGATAGAAAACAACGGTGCTACCATTCGTTGTTATTTATTCGTCAAAGACAGTGCTCGTAATACAGTTAGTTACCTTGTACTTGTATGAAACCATCCATCGTTTATGGAGTTGTGTAAAGTCTACGGTAATAAGTGCGCATGTTTACTCTGAGGCCGAAAAGGAAAAAGGCGTAAGCAGTTCCTTATCACAGCCAGTAAAGTGAAGTTCTGAATGTCTCGATGCTACTGAAAGTACATTGAAGCGTGTCCCGAGAGAACATATAGAAACTTCATCTTCCACCAAAACAGAGCTCTGACAGGCAACAGACGTTTGTACTGGACGTGTGTCAGGGAATCAGAAGAATATGAACCCACAAGTTCTAAATGGAAAAGTAGCTTTCAGCCGAGGTAGGTATGTTGGAGAAGTTGAAGACTGAAGTGGAAGGTTTTCCTGATTTGTGTGAAACAATCCTTTGACATGGTATTCGAAAATTGGGCTTCAGATGTAGAATGTTCAGCAGAAAACCTGTGCCGCTGGAAAGTAACCAAATAGCAGGAAAAAGAGACGAGTTCTTGCGGGAAATAAGACACTTGCCCAACACTGGATAGACTATTTATTACACTGATGGGAGTTGGAGTGACGTAAATCACTATTGAAATGTGCTATACAAACGGTCATTTACAGTGGGCTGCTAGCATATTGAGCATTTATTTGCAATTTCCCATCTAATTTCCCTCTAATCGCAACGAAAATTGAATGCAGCAATGCTGTACTGGACTGCGACTACCAAGTTGCCGTTCTTCGCTGATGAATAGGTGCATATGGCGCACTACGACAGTGGTGGCGTGCTGGTGTGACAACTAAGCTCCACCACAGCCTCGAAAAACTGCCGTTACTAACACAACTACTTTCCAAACTCTTAAGTAAGAAACACGACGGGTATTCATTAGTAAAGACATACGATGTAACCAAGAAAAGTTCAAGCCTAATACCAGTGTATTCTCTGTCGCAGTAGCTACAACAGTAAGCTCAATCGCTGCGTCTTGCGACTGACATTGTAGTGATGAAAGGAGTAATCACAAAATAACGAAAATACCCCTAGAAATAGAACAACATTGTATCTTAAATCTGTGCAAAGGAAACTTTTCTGCAGGTTACGGTCAGATTTTTATGCATCCTTAAGGCTGACATTCGCCGACAGAAAGCTAGAAAAAGCACCGTCTCTCTTAAATATTAACGCATATGTCGCCCCCATTTCAACTCGCATGTAATATTCAGAAACAACAAAAGTAGACATCCCAAGATTCCAGCAATGTATGACATATAGCTGTTCGTAATGCAATGTGACGAGAATATGAGCTTCAAATCAGGCATCAATCATTATGAAATTAATAACAGTGATAATCTCATGAATAGTTGAAACAGAATATTGGATTAAAAATCAGGAATATAAACAAAGATCTTGATTTCGCCACATACCTCCACCAAAAATTTATCTATACCCACAAAATGAAATTTTCATGTAACTAAAAAATAAATTATTCATGGAAGATTTTATATTCTAAGATCTAAATTTATAAATAAATATAAAATTACAAAATGTATTCAAATTCAGATATGTACAGAAACACAGTGCTTTGCTTTCTACTGCCCAGTTTCCACAACTTTTTGAAAGAAAGTAAATGAATGGAAAGGAACTGAATGGAAAAGGTGAAGTACATAAGGAAAACAAAAAGTGGACAACATATGTGAACGAAAGTAAAAGAATGAAAAATCGAAGTAAACGTAGAGTGATGAAAAATGAGGACAACAAGAACTGGACAAGATATGTATAAGAAAGTAAATGAATAAAAACTCAAAGTAAATGGAGATTGATTAAAAATAAGGACAACCAAAAATGGACAACTCGAATTGGACAACATATTCCAAAGAAAGTAAGTGAATGAAAAATCGAAGAAAATTGAGATTGATGAAAAAGAGGACAACAAAAAATGGACAACATATGTGACTGAAAGTAAATGAATGAAAACTTGAAGTAAATGGACATTTATGTAAATGAGGACAGCAAAAAGTGGTCACCATACATGAAAGAAAGTCAATGATTGAAAAGTCAAAGGAAATGGAGATTGATTGAAAATGAGGGTAAAAGAAATTGACAAAAAATGAATAACACATGTGAAAGAAAGTAAATGATTGGATAATAGAAGTAAACAGAGATTGAAGAAAAATGGGGACAACAGTAAATGAACAAAAAATGGACAACATATGTGAAAGAAAGTAAATCAATGTAAAATCCAAGTAAATGCAGATTGATTAAAATGCAAACAACAAAAAAGGTCAAGAAAAATAGGACACATAAGTGAATGAACAATCGAGGTAAAAGTAGATTGATGAAAAATGAGGACAACAAAACTGGGATGACAAAAAGTGGACAACTTACATGAAAGAACGAAAATGAATGAAAAATTGATGTAAATGAAAACTGATGAAAAATGAAGACAACAAAAAATGGACAACAAAAAATGCACAACGTATGTGAAAGAAAGTAAATGACTGTAAAATTAGAGTAAATGGAGATTGATGAAAAATGAGGACAAGGAAAAATGGACACTGGAGACTTATGAAAAGTGAGGACGACAAAAAATGGATAACATATGCAAAAGAAAGTAAATGAATGAAAAATCGAAGTGAAATGGAGATTGGTGAAAAACGAGGTCAACAAAAAATAACTTACTAAAAATCTGTAGTAATAAATGAAGGTGACAAAATTCTCAAAATAATACTATCTATTTTACAAGAACGAAATGCATTATCAGGAAACCAGAGAAAAAACAAATAGTTTGTTAGACAAAGAATACCAATTGGAATAGAAAATTACATAATTACAAATTAACTACAAACAAAAATTAAATCTGTATTCTGTAAATTTGTCCACCAGTGTGGTCTTTTACAGCTTCTTCTTGTGGAAATGGATATGGGTCTTTATAATATTTATCACTATCTGTTTCACTTTCTTCACTAGAATCCAAATCGTTTTCTTCCATACAACATTTGTTATTTTTATATATTTCCCTCTATTACTTTTTTAAGTCTTTTAATTCTACACATGTGTTTTTTTTATCTTAAACAGTCTTTTTCTTTTTACACAACCATTTTTAAGTAAAACTGAATCCTAACATTCTACTTGGTATTCTTTGTATAATCAACTATTTAATTTTTCTCTTGTATACTGGTAATGCATTTTATTCTTGTAAAATAGTTCTATAATTTTAGCGTTTCTGTCTTCTTCCATTTATTACAAGAGATTTTTTTGAAAGTTATGAAATCTATTTTGTTGTCCAGCTTCTGTTGTCTTCATTTTTCATCAGTCTTTATTTACATACATTTTTCATTCATTTACTTTCTTTTAAATATGTTCTCAATTTTTTGTTGTCCTCATTTCTCATCAGTCTTCATTTACTTCCATTTTTCATTCACTTACATTCTTTTAAATATGTTGTCCATTTTTATAGTCCTCATTCTTCATCAGTCTTAATTTACTTCGATTTTTAATTCATTTACTTTCTTTCATATACGTTGTCCAGTTTTTGTTGCCCATTTTTTGTTGGCCTCATTTTTCATTAGTCATCATTTACTTCCTTTTTTCATTGATTTACTGTCATTCATTCATTTTTTTCACATACGTTTTTCATTTTTTTGTCCTCATTTTTCATTAATCTCCATTTACATTCATTTTTCATTCATTTACTTTCATTCACTTACTTTCATTCATTTTCTTTCTTTCATTCATTCCTCTCTTTAAGCATTTTAATTTTTGAAAACATAAGTTTTTTCTATGTAAACAAAACTGAAACAAAATGAACATGAATGGCAGCATTGAAAATCTATTAGCTGAGCTTAACAAAAGTAGTAATGGTTGTGCAGAAGTGTTCACTAAATTATCAGAGCTGTGAAAACATAAATCTTACTTCATTTCAGACACTGAAATTTTACCAACCAAATATTGTGAAAAAGTTTTATTACTCTTAGACAATAAATTATAATTACTCTTCCAGATTGTTATACTAGAATCTTTACAGAAGATGATGAAAAATTAAAGAAAATTATTATTTATATTTTATTTAGCGAGGTAAAAAACAAAATAAAGATCTTCCAATTTATGTTATTGAATTTGAATGAATTTAGAATATTTTTAATTTAATTTTTGAGCATTAAAGTTTAACCGAAAATTTCTTTTATTAATAAGTAAAATTTTCGTTTTGTGCGTATAGATAAATTGTTTTGTTGAGGGATACTGCATAATTAGAATCTTGGTTTATATAATGGAATTTTTAATCCAGTATGCTCTTTGAGCGAGAAACTCCATAAATATTCTACTCTCACATCACACTTTAGATTAATGCTGATGCTGTAAACTACTTTCACATGTTTTGAAACTCTTTATTTTATGGTTTTGTGCAGAGATATATTCGATTTTGTACAATGTAAGTTATTATTAAGTGCGTCTGAGATGCAATATGAAACATACACATGTACAATTCACAAGCTAAGTGGAAACACATCTACATTTCTTCCTTCATGATGACTCTGAAATTCACACTTGGCCTTTGGCAGAAGGTTCATACATCCACTTTCAGATTATTTCTCGATCGTTCCACTCTCGAACAGGAGGTCGAGAAAATGAAAACTTCAATCTTCTCGTTCGATCTCTGATTTTAATACGATGTTCACTTCTTCTCACATAAGTGGGAGTCAACAAAACATTTTGTCATTCAGGAAAGAAAGCTTCTAATCGAAATGTCCTCAAAAGATGTAGCTGCAACGATAAAGCTTTTTTTCAAATGATTTCCACCCCAAATGTCTTATCATATCCGTGAGACTCTTTAGCCTATCTCGCAACAGTACAAAACGAACAGTCCTTCTTTGAACTTCTTCCATAACGTCCATCAATCGCATCAGTACTCCAGAAGCTGACGAACAGTCGTAGTGAAGGCAGTCTCCGTAGTATATTAGTTCCATCTTCTAAGTATTCTGCCAACAAAAAATCGCCATCCCCACAACATCGTTTCCGTGATAGTTCCATTTTAAGTTGTTCCTAATTGTAATCCCCAGGTATTTAGCTGCGCCTACAAACTTTAAATTTACGTTATTGCGAAATAGAAATTTGTGGGAATTTTGTGTGTGTGTGAAGCGCCTCACATTTTTCCTTGTTTAGGATTAATTTCTACACTTGGCACAATACAGATTTCGTGCTCTTTTTGAGCAGTTTGGCCTGTTATTGCGTTTGCCGTACGAAGCTCTGCCGGTTCCCTCCCCCTAGCGCTGGCTCGTAAGAGATACGCACACACCACCGGAAGCCCGACTCATCACGCTATTACAGACGCTAGTGGCTAACAGATGCTTGTCAGCAAGAAGCCGGTTTCGTGACGCTCATGCACAGCACGGACAAGGAAAGTACGTACACTGACCGAAAAAAAATCATAATAGCGAGAAGGAGCTATGCGACATAAACGAAAGTTGGTAGGCTTGTTCTTCATTTGAAAGACAATGTCTATTCGAATTTCACCCCATTTACAAATGTCTCGCTAGTTTGCTTTAAATATACGCTGTAACGGCCATGAACGTTAGTTACCTTTGAGACTGGACACGATGACCTTCATGGAATTAAAATCTTCTGTGTCATTAGGCCACGTCATATTTCTACTAAAATAATCGACATTTCTACCCATTTGCTGGGATCTTCCTCAGGATCTTATGGTGTCTACTACTGCTAGAACAGACACGGCCTAATAATCCAGAAGATTTTAACTTAAGTGACAACGGCCACGAAAGCCTGCAGAAGTACATACTATGAGTTCATGTTAGTCAAAAATAATAGAGAATTTAGAATGTGGTTCGATGAACCCTCTGCCAGGCATTTAAATGTCATTTGCAGGGTATCCACGTAGATGTGGATGATAAATGCCTTTAATGGGACAAAGACGCCATTACTTACACCTCACTGACATTGAACGAGGTCATGTAATAGGCCTAGAGAAGCTAGATATTCCTTCTGCTATTCTGCAGAAAGATTGGCAGGAATGTAGCCACTGTACATGATTGCTGGCAGCGGTGGAGAATGTACGGTCGCAAAAGACCGGACTCTGGACGGCGGCGTGGCACTACCGAGAGGGAAGATCCTGGTGTTCCACGTATGGCTGTGAGGCGTCGTACTGCATCTGCAGCAGCAATTTGAGCACGGTTTGGCACCACAGTGACACAACAAACTGTTACAAATCGTTTACTTGAAGAACAGCTCCGAGCCTGACGCCCTGTATCGCGCGTTCCACCGACTCCCAAACCACCACAATTTGGGACTCCATCGGTGTCAAGCGAGAGCTTATTCTAGGGAAGGGTGGAGTTCTGATGTGTTTTCTGCTGAAAGCTGGTTCTGCCTTGGTGCCAGTATGTTAGTAAGAAGGAGGCCAACTGAGGATCTCGCCCAACCTGTCAGCGTGCGGGACACACTGGACCTACCCCTGGAGTTGTGGTCTGGAGTGTGATATCGTATGATAGCAAGAGCACTCCCGTGGTTATGCCACGCAGTCTACTGCAAAACTGTACGTCTGTCAGGTGATTCGACTTGTTGTGCTGCCATTCATGGGCAGCCCTGCAGGGGTTGTTTTCCAACTGGATAACGCTCGCCCACATACCGCTGCTGTAACCCAACATGGCTAACAAAGGAACAGATTAATAGAGAGGTCTAGAAGAGATTTGAAATAAAAGGGGTGGGGGCCGTTGAGGGCACTTTGCTGGTACATCCTGTATCAATACATTGTTGACATTGCGTGTTTCATTTTCCAGGAAAATAAAATTAAATCATGTGGTAAATAGTATTTAATTCTGGAGTTCATCAGTTTTATTACTAGTCTGAATTAGCCCGCCACGAATTCCTCTCCTGTGCCAACCACTTCATCTCAGAGTGGCAGTTGGAACCTACGTCCGCAATTATTTGTTGGGTGTTTTCCAGTCTCTGCCATACCCTACACTTTTACCCACTGCGGCTCCCTCCTTACTACGTAACCTATTCGCTGATTTGAGACTCAGACCTGAATTTCTCCCGAAGTATACAATGTTCAAATAAGTTACGGGAATCCAGCCGGTAGACGTTGCCATAAATCACCGATGTTTCGACAGATGACCACCATGCCATTTTAAAGGCATTCCTCGAAAATGACAGGGCAGCCACCTATCGAAGTATCGGCGGTTGTGGACAGCGTCATCCGGGTGCATTCCCGTAAGTAGACTGAGTATTTCCTGGTGTCTCAACACATGTCTTATTATCCTGTCTCTTATTCTTGTCAGTGTTTCTCGTATGTTCCATTCTTCGCCGATTCACACATGTCTTATTATCCTGTCTCTTATTCTTGTCAGTGTTTCTCGTATGTTCCATTCTTCGGCGATTCTACAGATAAACTCCTCGTTTCTTATCTCGTCAACCCACCTAATGTTCACCATCCTCCTATAGCGCCACATCACAAACGTTCGATTCCCTTCTGATGCGTTTTTCCCACAGTTGACAGTTCACTTCCAGTGCTCCAGACGAACATTCTCAAAAATTTCTTCAGCAGTTTAAGGTGTGTATTTCATGACAGCAGACTTCATTTAGACAGGAATTCTGCCCTTGTCTGTACCAGTCTGCTTCCTATATCCATCTCAATGGAATATCCTCACTTCGCTTACTTCGTGGTACCCAAAGTTTGTCGCCCACCTCATTTCCTTTGCTTAACATTACGTCAGTATTCCTTTGGATTACTCTCAGCAGATAAACTAAGCTTTTTAGACTGTTCATTCTAATATACAGGTCCTACAATTCCTCATCAGTGAGCCTTATCCTAAATTTTAATCCAATCCTGAACCTTTCTTGTACTTCGCTATTGCTTGTTCCATGGACAGATCGAACAGTAACCCAGAAAGACATCACAAATGTATTACTCGTCTCTCATTATGAGCACTTCGTTCCTGGTTGCCCATTCTTATTATGGTCTCTTGGTTCTTGTATGTTCTGTCTATTACCCCTCTTTCCTTAGTCCATGCACGTGTTTTTTCTCAGAATTTAAAACATATTCCACCATTTTACGTTGTCGGGCGCTTTTTCTAGGTCGAGAATTTCTATGAGAGGCTCTTGATTTTTCTTGAACCTTTCTATCATTATAAATAGCAGAGTCAGAACCATCCCTATGGTGTCTTTACCTTTCCTAATGCCAAAATGATCATCACCCAGCAGCTCCTCAATTTCTCCGTTTTAGTCTTTCATGTATTATTCTTATTGGAAATTTTGATGCGTGAGCTGTTAAGCCGAATGTGTGACAATTCCCTTATTTTTTGCTATATTTTTGCACTGCCAAAGATGCTACACACCAGCCTCAATAGTCATTTGTAGATACATCTCTTCATGATTTTAGAAATTTCGAAGGATTGGTATCCATATCTTCTTTCTTATTTGATGGGATGTTTTCCAAAACTTTGCCATACCCTTAACCGCAGTTTTAAATCCCCCATGTCTTCCATGTCGACTCCAATTTTTTCTTACACCGTCACTATATCAGCAGACAGACATTTCTCCTCATAGACGTCTTTAATGTACTCATAATACTCACCCTCACTCTCTTCGTTCAACAGTCGAATCCCTTCTGCAATTGGCTTTGTTGTTTCTTTATAAAAGACGAGCCGTCAGTAGATTTTTCAAACCGGCAACTCAGATGAATAAATATTTAGTATTATCTCGTGATCGTTGGTTTGTTCAAGGTTGTTGGTTGTGGAGTCACTATTTCCGCATGTCGAACGATAGGAGAGCAATTACAACCCATGTGAGGGGCGTTGCCACACCTCACAGAGATTGTATTTGTTCTCGTATCGGTCGAGCAGCAGCAGTAGGACGGTCCTCACAATTTCCACAGATTTATACAAGTTTTATATCATTTTGATTCCCGTAATGTGTGTGTATTCTTATACGGCACAAAACAAATACGTATTGCTTTACTTCAGTTTCGTGTAGTCAGAGTTGCTACAACACTCCTGAGTACAATCGAAACATCTTAAATTCTGCTTTCGCACTCTGCTAATGACTGGCTCAAGTCACTGAAAACTCTACAGGACTTGCCACTCTGCCCACCAATAGCTGAGAGGTTAGCTCTTTTATTATAGTGGCTTGTGATATCACTGTACGTCGCTGTTATGGCGTCAACCAAACCGTACGCCAAGATTTAACCTGCCTCCAACATAGCATCAATAATGTCGATATCTAAGTATTATATAGATTTATATTCCCAACGGTACTTAAGGTAGCTGAAAAAGTTCACATTCTTGTCTGATTATTCTTTCGTCTCCTTCTTTTCGGGGACGAGTGCCGCTACCACTCACGTCCGTACATCGTCTTAAGTATACTTACGGTGTACTCAACTAAGATTTTATCACTTAACTTTACTGATATTTACGCCCGGCAAGAGCGTGAATAGAGCATTTATTTGGAGGAGCGGACACAAAAAATATTAATGATAATATGTGGGACCTGAATCTATACTTTCGTAAAATAATTCTCTGGACTCTGATTATTCAACAGCTTGCGACTGACCGCCTTGTTAATATCGGATCGTGTAAGGCGCTTTTAGTATTTGCTGAAACTGAGGTCAACGTGGAGCGTTCATACTGACAAAAGAATAAAAATAACATAATGTCAGGGACTGTACGTCGTGTTATCACATTAAAATATTGCTACAGGGTATCTTCACTGTAGTGAAATTTAATTAAAAGAAACATTGTACTGAATGGAAGTATTTCCCTTTTTTCCTTAACCTAATAATCTTCGTCTTGCCGAGAAGCGACCAGTATATGGACTGAATGGAATGTTCTTAGTTTTTACTTTCATACAACGTAAAATAGCATATTCAGTTTCCTTTCCTTAATAATTATGGTGCAAGTCTTTGAATGCACCCGTTGATAATGGAACGCAATGAAATTTATAATGAAATTTTTCCTACGCAATATGTCTGCCGAGAATGGTCGATTGTTTGACCGTTCTTGTCGTTTATCCAGCGTGCTGAAGACCTTACAAATAACATTTATATTTATTCATGAAGGTCACTCGGCATATGAATGAAAAAATACACAATCAGCATAAATTATGATCTATTATTTAAAATTTACGACGTACAATGGGTAATGGCCACCGTAGAGTATGTTAGCTTCCAGACTAGAACAGAGAGTGAGTAATAACGCTGGACTTTTCCGTTTCTTTCATCGGCGAGTAAAAGAATAATTAACACATAGATCCTATACAGTTATTATTATTTCATTTTATTATAAATTATCATTATGAGAGCTAACTGCACGCTTATTTTCAGCGTTTTTTACTATTTTCATTTTACTTTGTTTTGTGTCTAACTTTTCGTCGCACGTATTAATATTTTGTACAGTATATCGGTACAGACGGAGATTATGGTGGACTAGTTAGTTTTGATTCGTCGTTCAAAAGCAGTGGGGTAGTTTCTGGTAAGTGGTCCGCCATTATCAGATATCCGCAATTACAAGAATGCATGTGAAAACGGCAGTGTACGTAACATTACTATAAGAGGAAAAACATGTATTTAAATGCAAGTACATACTCCAAATGTTGTTATGAACCAAGGAAAATTAAAACATTAGGATGATTTCAAACATTATTCTTTGTCTTTTGTGTGTCATTGAGAAATAGAAGGCTTGTTGCCAAAACCATAATCACGGGAGACAATCGAGTTTTTTTATAGTATTCAAGATTCCAAGCCAGAGGTGACACATATAATTAATATGGGCCAAATGAAATAAGTGTTACTAGCTGTTCATACGAAAGACAACATCAACATCTACATCCACACACATACACCGCAAGAAAGCGTAAGTGCGTGGGAGACGCTTCCTTGTATGACATCTAGTCATTTACTTTCCTGTTCCACCATCAAACAGAAAGAGGGAAAAGCGACTATCTATATACCTCCTTACGAGCTCTAATTTTTCTTATGCACGTGCTCCTTACGCGAATTGTAAGTTGGTGGCAGTTGAAAACAAAAGGCAAATGATATTTCAAAGATATTTATTGAACCGTGTTGATATGTGGATAAGGAGGCTGAAAAAAGAATCATGAGACGCAGTTTTAATCCTTGATTTAAAATCTAGACTTCCAAATTTCCAGCGCCAAGTAACTCGTAAGTTCTCAGTGTCATCACATGAGATGAAATCTCTTCGTAAATAGTAAGTTCTACATTGATTACACAGAACGAACAAAACAAAACTGGACCAGATTGGTTCAAATGGCTCTTAGCACTATGTGACTTAACTTCTGAGGTCATCAGTCGCCTAGAACTTAGAACTTAACTAACCTAAGGACATTACACACATCCATGCCCGAGGCAGGATTCGCACCTGCGACCGGAACGGTCGCTCGGCTCCAGACTGTAGCGCATAGAACCGCACGGCCACTCACGCCGGCAAAACTGGACCAGAAAACAATTTATTGTACCTTAATATAGACCACTAATTTCCTTCGTCCACACCCAATAGAGGTGTTGTAAGTTGGGTTGCCTATCTTAAGGTACGTTAAATTATTTTCCGGACCAATTTTATTTTGCTCATCCGTTATAATGGATGCATAACTTGTAATTTACGACTCTATCATCTCGCGGACGAGATTTAGTTTGCCCACCGTGTATATTGCTCTGTGTGTGTATCTGAGTGTGAGTGAGTGTGTGTGTGTGTGTGTGTGTGTGTGTGTGTGTGTGTGTGTGTGTGTTATGTCCTGAACACGCCGTCACACATCCTCCCAGCTTCCCTTTCTCCCTTCTGCCTCGCCCTCATTGCCTCAGATAACGCGTCACGCCACTTGAGTGATAATCGAGGTAGGTACAGGGCTACAATTATTGAACTGTATGAAACAAAATCATCATAACTTCCGAACGGTTTGCGTTAGGACGTTCAAGCTGCATGCTTGGCCGCAGGGCATGATGGCAGTTACTATGCGCTGTATGGTTCGGTTTAGCGATGAAGCTCACTGCCATTTGGATGTGTTCCTCAATAAGCAGAATTGGCTCATTTGGGGGACTGAGAATCCACGTTTCGCGATCGAGAAGTTGTAAACCCCCTACCTCTCCGGCTAATTAGGCTTTTCTATATGATTGTGTACCTAAAGTCCCTAATCTGTGAGCATAAGGTATCTACTTCGAAGAATAATGCAAACCCGAGAGAAGTAGATGAAGTTATAACCGAATCGCACTGCTCAGTAATTTAGGAATGACGGTTATAAACAGAGTTCGGTTAACTTCATATATTTTTACTACGAAAACTAATTTACAGTTAAACGTAGTCAGTGGAAAATTTGGAAAAAAGATTTTCAAACTATTTCATTAATTAAAATAGCCAACAGTCTCCAGTTCCTCACCGGAACAACAAAAATTAAATTGAAACTGAACTTTATACTCGTAAGCAATCTTACGTAAGAACAGTTATTGGCGTCATGACATAGGAACAGTACCTAACGCACACTTTTAAGTGCTTCACACCACACATGACACAGTAGCCATATAATAATCAAATAGCAAAAACGTACAACATATATTAATTTTCAAACATCAATTAAAGTAAAATTGTTTACTGGCTGTGGACAGAAACTTTTTATTACGTTACTCACCCTTAATACTGACTGTCGTAATTGTAGCAAGCAGAAAGAGTGTTCGAATTTCCTCATTCGTATGGACTGTCATTTACCTAGCAGTTACTCTGATATTACTTTGTAATAAAAGTTATAAATTATTCCACAAACTATAAATTAGAAACTGTGCTTTGACAGTGAAATTTAGTGCCCAGTTACGTAAAGTTCTACTACCAAATTTTTATTATGAAAATTACTCTATTTTTAGCAAATGAATTAATACTGGTTTTTGCATCATTCTATTTTTGACATTATTCGTAATACAGCCAAAGATTTCATTAACACGTAATTGTCCGAAAGTTGGAAAAACTATGTTTTGATAATAAATTAATGTTCACTTCATTTTCCGATCATCTCGGTTCGTACAAAGGATACTACTTGGACAACGACTTAGGAAAATTATTTACATGACAATATGCACGAAAACAATGTTATTTAAGCAAAAAAATTCCAAGTGCGCTGGTCAGCCTATTACACGTCTAGTTATAAAAAGTGTGGTGTCACCGCCAGACACCACACTTGCTAGGTGGTAGCTTTAAATCGGCCGCGGTCCATTAGTACATGTCGGACACGCGTGTCGCCACGGTGTGATCGCAGACCGAGCGCCACCACAAGGCAGGTCTCGAGATACGGACTAGCACTCGCCCCAGTTGTACGGACGACGTAGCTAGCGATGCACACTGACGAAGCCTCGCTCATTTGCAGAGCAGATAGTTAGAATAGCCTTTAGCTAAGTCAATGGCTACGACCTAGCAAGGCGCCATTAGTAACATTGCATGTATCTAAAGTGTCTCACTTGTATCGCCACAATCTCCAGATGTACCTCAAGGATGGATTAAAGTTAAGTATTCCAGCAGCTACGTACTTTTCTTTATAGCATTCATTACGTATCCTGTTTCAGACCTCACGCCATCCTGCTTTAGCTTAGCGCGTGCCTTTCGGCTTCCTCTCATTGTGTCTAGGCTGTCTTGTCTAGACACAACAAAAAGTCTTGATCTTACTTCACTTTATGATGTCGTTGATTTGTCGAGCGGCTTCATTTAGCGGTAAAATAGAGCACAGGTTGATCTTCTTGCCATACCATAGACAATAACATATTTACAAGAATGATATTCAGCACAACTAATAAAACAAACTTCGTAAAACACGTAGAAAATGTATGATCATCCACAGAGTTGTGGTGTTATAAAGTCTCTTCAGTCACAACGGGTGACTGTGGGATGTGCATTGTGCAGTCACGGAATAATCGGTGCGATATTCCTTGATGGCGTGGTGACTACCGAATGGTACGTGAAGGTTTTGGAAGGTGATTTCATCTGCACTATCCAAAGTGATCCTGATTTCGACAAGATGTTGTTCATGCAAGACCGAGCTCGACCCTATCGAAGAAGGAAAGTGATATCCTGGAGGTGCATTTTGGGGACTGCATTCTGGCTCTAGGGTACACGGAGGCCATTGGCATGGGCCTCGATTGGCCGCCACATTCTTCTGATCTGAACACATAACACTCCTTTTGCGGGGCTATATTAAAGACAAAGAGTACACCAATAACCCCGAAACCATTGCCCAACGCCGGACGGAATGGCCGAGCGGTTCTAGGCGCTACAGTCAGGAACCGCGCCACCGCTGTGGTCGCAGGTTTGAATCCTGCCTCGGGCATGGGTGTTTGTGATGTCCTTAGGTTAGTTAGGTTTAAGTAGTTCTAAGTTCTAGGGGACTGATGACCACAGCAGTTAAGTCGCATAGTGCTCAGAGCCATTGCTCAACTGAACAGCCATTCAGGAGGTCATCGACAGCATCGATATTTCGAGACTTCAGCGGGACATGTAGAATTTCGGTATTCGTCTGAGTCACATCATCGTCAATGACGGCAGGCATGTCGAATATGTCACAGGCTAAGCCCGAATATCTGTAGTGACGTTTGTAACGTCCCCTTAGAAAAATTATAAGAATGACAGTGCTGGTAAATTTCTGCGTTATTTGATACAAAGAGAGCCGAGTAAACCTGAACGTACTCAGACAGTTCTCTCTTTACTGATTCTGATCATCACTAAACTGCCTCTCAATCTTTTGTTTAGCGCAACACAATCTTTCAATAACCCCTATAAAAGAATGGCACTGACTAACAATAACCTATACCTTTCATGAATCACTTACCTCACAAAAATCTTCGTTGCTCGAACTACTGCAATACAGCGAGCGCCAATACTGCCAGCTAAATGAAAGATTCTTAACTACTTAAGGCTCTAACTACTGATAAGCATAGTTAGCAAATGAAAGATTTTGGTAGAGAACAAATAAGGTATTTACCTTAATAGCGTTCAAAAGTCATACTATATTAATCAGTTCATGACATCCAGTCTTATAAATTTCGTTTTTCTGACGGACACTCATCCAGATCGTCCGCTCTCGAAACTCTGCCATCTCTCTCCCCACATCCACCACTGCTGGCGGCTCATCTCCAACTGCGCAACGCTGCGCTCTGTTCACATACAACTGCCCAACACTACAATAGCGAATATTCCAACAAGGAGTCCAACCAGCCACAGACTGCACACAGCACAGCCAGTGATTTTCATACAGAGCGCTACGTGGCGTTAACTACATAAAAACCTAAACAGCCTACTTACACGTTTACATGTTGAATAAAGTGTGTGTACGCAGTAGTTTGTATCTAAATTACATTTTTCCCATATAGTTCAACATTTGTCACCCTGTAATTACATGTGCTATGTACTCTTGCGTTACTTCAAATGCCAAATTTACACACACACAGTGAGTGGTTCCGGTCCTATAACATTTCTCTGATGTACGACCAAAACTGATATCACGTTTCACGTTATGTTAATGACGTACTGAGCTCTGTGTGCGAAGAGGTATTCGATGCAGTTACTATGCTCGTCTACAGGGCAACGTTGCGAAGTTGTCGAGTCACTAGACTCATATTACGGAAGAATCGGATTCTTTCTGTTTTTCGTAGTCTCCCTATTAATCATTAAAGTTAATGCAGGGATCATACCCTTATAGCATGCAAATCATTCCCCTCCACTATTTCTGTTTATGATGTTGTTGTTGTGGTCTTCAGTCCTGAGACTGGTTTGATGCAGCTCTCCATGCTACGCTGTGCAAGCTTCTTCATCTCACAGTACTTATTGCAACCTACATCCTTCTGAATCTGCTTAGTGTATTCATCTCTTGGTCTCCCTCTACGATTTTACCCTCCACGCAGCCCTCCAATGCTCAATTTCTGATCCCTTGATGCCTCGGAACATGTCCTACCAACCGGCCCTTCTTCTTGTCAAGTTGTGCCACAAACTCCTCTTCTCCCTAATTCTTTTCAATACGTCCTCATTAGTTATGTGATCTACCCATCTAACCTTCAGCATTCGTCTGTAGCACCACATTTCGAAAGCTTCTATTCTCTTCTTGTCCAAACTATTTATTGTCCATGTTTCACTTCCATATATGGCTACACTCCATACAAATACTATCAGAAACGACTTCCTGACACTTAAATCTATACTCGATGTTAACAAATTTCCCTTTTTCAGAAACGCTTTCCTTGCCATTGACAGTCCATTTTTTATATCCTCTCTACTTCGACCATCATCAATTATTTTGCTCCCCAAATAGCAAAACTCCTTTATTACTTTAAGTGTCTCATTTCCTAATCTAATACCCTCAGCATCACCCGACTTAATTCGACTACATTCTATTGTCCTCGTTTTGCTTTTGTTGATGTTCATCTTATATCCTCCTTTCAAGATACTGTCCATTCCGTTCAACTGCTCTTCCAAGTTCTTTGCTGTCTCTGACAGAATTACAATGTCATCGGCGAACCTCAAAGTTTTTATTTCTTCTCCATGGATTTTAATACCTACTCCGAATTTTTGTTTTGCTTCTGTTTATGGAAACTACAACAGTACTGTTCCTGCAACGAACTCCGTCGATGCGAAGTCATACTTTCAGTCTTTATTTCTCGCTGATTCTTATGCACACAAAACGGGAAACAGCCAAGAATCTCTGTAAGAGCTGAGCTACGATCTATGAAGCAGTTAGCTCCCAAAATTGTCCCTCGCGGAGACTGTCGCGGATTTAGCAGCGTGTTTCTTGCAGCCGCTCCACGGCCACAGCCGCCGTTTACGGTAAGGTCCAAAGACCCGACCGCAAGATTAGGCCGCGTCGCGTCTCGTAGCTGCGGAACGGCGCGCTGCAGGCGCAATAACCGCGAGGATTGTTAAGTGCTCCCCCCTCCTCATTCCGGGCGCGGCGAAAGTTGCAGCGCAGCGGCGAGGCTGGGCGGTCTGCGCCGTTCCACCTCGTTACCCCGGCGACGGCGGCGGCAGCAGCAGCAGCAGCAGCAGCGGCAATAATCGCGCAGTCTGCTGCGACCGCAGCCCGGAGTCTCCCAGACAGTCCTCTGCAAGTCCCGGCAAGCAGCCGCAGAGGCAGCCTCGCGCGACGGATTCCCCGAGTTCCCAAACACTGAGGCGCATCCCTTGCACCGCATTCTAGCCCTCTATATTGTCACGATATACTGTTGTGGCTTGGCGAGACAGCCAAGCCACTACGAGGTAGCCGAAAGGCACGCGTTTAAGCTCACGCAGGCTGGCGTGAGGTCTGGAACAGGTAAAGTAATTGAGACTAGCAAATAAAGTACGTAGCTGCTGGAATACTTAACTTTAATCCATAATGGGTGAACATCGGTCTGACGGTACATGCCTCACAAGATAAATAGCAAATGATAATGGGGCCTTGCTAGGTCGTAGCAAATGACGTAGCTGAAGGCTATGCTAACTATCGTCTCGGCAAATGAGAGCGTAATTTGTCAGTGAACCATCACTAGCAAAGTCGGCTGTACAACTGGGCGAGTGCTAGGAAGTCTCTCTAGACCTGCCGTGTGGCGGCGCTCGGTCTGCAATCACTGACAGTGTCGACACGCGGGTCCGACGTATACTAACGGACCGCGGCCGATTTAAAGGCTACCACCTAGCAAGTGTGGTGTCTGGCGGTGACACCACACATACCACCACAACAGAGATAATACGACAAACTAAATGCAGTTTTGAAAAGTACCTGGGCACTGTATGTACAGGATTTCCCAAACACACGCCGACAAACTTTAATGATAAATTCCTCATAAAGATGGTTCAAATGGCTCTAAGCACTATGGCACTTAACATCCGAGGTCATTAGTGCCCTTGACTTAGATCTACTTAAACCAAAGTAACGTAATGACATCACACACATCCATACCCGAGGCAGGATTCGAATCTGCGACCGTAGCAGCAGCGCGGTTCCGGACTGAAGCGCCTAGAACCGCTCGGTCACAGCGGCCGGCTCCAGACGTAGGACAGTGTTGTGTTTAATGTTGAGTGGCTCCCCTAAATCCTCTTGCATATTTAGATACATAATTTCAGGGAAGCTAGCAGCAGTCTGGAACAGAACAGTACGACCGCCGCGGGAGTATCAGGTACTTGGTGTGGACAGAGCACACGTCGAGTTTAAGAGTCTCCCACTATTTGTACCGCACGGGCGTGTTGCAGCTTCCTCATTCAGAAATAAGGCCTCTAAAATACATACCTTAGCATGTATGAGCACTTGTTCATGTTCGATACTGTGAAACAGACGTCTTCTGCTGCAAGGTCTTTGCTTTCCATGTTTTGGGAGGAGGAATAATTGACCAAAACAAGAAAGAAATGCCTACTAAAGGCGACGCCTAGATAATCTTCGCTAGTGCGAAACACATCTCTTCCACTAAACAAGTACTCACAATTCTTAAGGTACGCATTATAGAGCCTATCTTTAGCAAATATTTTTTTCTTTTTTTGTTCCATATTACCTCCTCCAAAAACGTGAAAAGCAAAGAGCCTGCAGCAGAAGAGATGTGTTTCATAGTATCGAAGCTCCTATCTCTTAGAGCCCCTTTTCACAAGACTTTTTTTTCTTTCCTTCGTGTAAGGAATCTGTCCCTAACGTTTTTCGGTGTTTTTGGGAGACCATTGTAAGCAGGCTGTTTAGGTGTTTATGTTGCTAACGCCACGTAGCGCTCTGTATGAAAATCACTGACTGTGCTTTGTGCAGTCTGTGGCTGACTGGACTCGTTGTTGGAATATTCGCTTGTGTAGTATTGGGCAGTTCGACGTGAACAGCGCGTAGCGTTGGGCAGTTGGTGGTGAGCCGCCAACAGTGGTGCATGTGGAGAGAGGGAAGCCAGAGTTTTGAGAGGTTACTATAAGCGGACGATCTGGGCGTGTGTCCGCCAGAAAAAGGAAATTTGTGAAGATGGTTGTCATGAATAGAAATATATATATCATGACTTTTGAACATTATTAAGGTAAATGCTTTGTTTGTTCCCCACCAAAATCTTTCATTTCCTAACTACGCCTATCAGTAGTTAGTGCCTTCAGTAGTTAGAATCTTTTATTTCACTGGCAGTATTGTCGCTTGCTGTATTGCAGTAGTTCAAGTAACGAAGATTTTTGTGAGGTATGTGATTCATGAAAGGTATAGGTTATTGTCAGTCAGGGTCATTCTTTTGTAGGGATTATTGGAAGTCAGATTGCGTTGCGCTAAAAATATTGTGTGTCAGTTTAGTGATGATCAGGATAAGTAAAGAGAGAAATGTGTGAGTACGGTCAGTTCTGCTCAGCTATTTGAAAATCAAATAACGTAGAAGTTTACCAGCAAAGTCATTCATAATTTTTCAAAGGGATGTTTCACCCTATGTATTTGGTGAATCCTAACTCATCCGACAAGTTGAAGAGAAAACACAAACTCGTACAATACGTGGCACATTCAGTTTATTATCACCTAGTATTGAGGGCAGGTCTGTCGGTATACCAGGCTGAACCCTCTCGTAATTATTTAAAATACAATCGATTAAAATGTGACGAACCCTAATCTGCACACCACATGCATTATCAACAGGTGGTTCTTCACGTCAGGGTCAGGGGGCTGTGTCCTATCCGAAGACGCTTCAAACAACCTTCATCAATTCGAACTGGCTGGAAGGAGGTGGATCATTGCCTCACAATCGCTTTCATTGATCGCAACTTATTTTCAGTCACGCCCAGCCACTCTTCCTCCCAACGACGCACGACAGACCGTAGCAGCAATGGCAGCGCGGCACGCGGAGGGATAGGGCTGTCAGTTACGTGGGGAGGGGTGCATGCCTCCTTAGCCGCAGTATCGGCCAACTCATTTGCACGGATACCCATGTGTCCTGGAACCCAGCAGAATGAGACCACCTTTCGTTGTCGCTGCAAGTGCGGAATGGAGTCGTGGATATTCTGGAAAGCTCTATCTTCTGGGTATGTAGATTGGATTGCTCGCAGAACACTAAGCGAGTCAGAGCAGATGAGGAATTGGGATCTGCGTTCACGCTACATCTCATCTACAGCTTTAAAAATCGCATGAAGTTCTGCCTCAAAGACAGTAAACGCACAAGGCAGACGGAATGTATAGACAGAGGCAAGAAAATTACAGAACAACAGACAGCATTCCCTTCTTTGAACCCATCTGCAAATAACACATGAGAGACGTGGTATTCATTTAATATGGTAATAAATTTACTCCCAAAAACGTAGTCAGTAGTGGACAATTTGTTGTACTCTATCAAATGTAAACTTATTCTAGGTTTCAATAACAACCAGCTTTGCACCAGCCCTAACTCTGTATATTTGGCGGACACACTCCCAGATCCAATAAAAGCTGATTTACCCGTGTACCGAAGGGTTTCGTCCCTCGTCGACAAGTGTGGTAGAGTCGTTCTAAGGATTCGCAGATATTAATAGCTGCAGGAAAAGCCAGCAAATTCGGAAACGACCGGAACCTGAGCGCCCATTTGGCCACAAGGAACCGCCGCCGAGTTCTCCTGCCCCTCTACGTAAGTTCGGTATAGGACTCGTCCTATAGAATCCTGTGGCCAACCTGATGTCCTCTGGTGTACGGAGTGCAGCATCTTTAAATATGTTGGTCGTTCCGAGCCATAGATCGTACTACCATAATCAAGACTTGACCGCAGGAAACATAGAACTGCAGCAAACAGGATCTAGGAGCACACCAGTTCTTCCCATTGAAGCACTTCATGATATCCAGCGCTTCAAGGGCTCGTTTTTTGAGCTGCTTAACAAATGGCAGCCAAGTAAGTTTGCTGTCAAATAAAAGACCTAAAAGCCACACCGTCTCCTTAGAATGTAAAATAGAATGCCACAGCCTTAGTTCCGGAGGTGCAGAGAGAGAACGGACACGAAACATACTGTTTTCTCTGGGATGATATTAAAACCTGTACGACCAGACCATTCTTCCAGTCCAGAATGAGATTTTCACTCTTCAGCGGAGTGTGCGCTGATATGAAACTTCCTGGCAGATGCGTCCCGAGTTCGAGTCTCGGTCCGGTACACAGTTTTAATCTGCCAGGAAGTTTCAGTCTTCCAGTCGCTTAAGTGTCAACTGTAGCTGACGAGAGCGAGATGTGGCAGTAGAAGTGGAACAGAAAATAGAAAAATCATGCACAAACAGTGAGCACTGCACAAGACTCCTCACTGCAGACGATATACCGTTAATCCCAACTGCGAACAAAGTCACGCTTAAAACGCTCCACTGTGGGACATCGTGAACTTGAGGAAATCGATCACATAGTGTATTCCTGACTCTGTACCGAAAATAAAGTTCGGCAAGGAAGGAACGCAGGAAAATGGGGAGACGGCCACGAAAGCCCCATTCGTGTAGCTGACAAAGTATATTGTGCCTCCATGTAGTGTCGTATGCGTTTTAAATGTCAAAGAAGATGGATACTAAAAACTGATTCCGTAGGAATGCCTCCTGCATAGCCGCCTACAGTAGGGTGACGCTATCGGGAGTGGGACGACATCTTCTAAGTCCAAACTGTATACGACTGAGGAGATTTCGAGATTCCAGAGTCCAAACTAGGCGGGAGTTGATCATTCCGCTCTAGCGTCTTTGTTGCATAGCTGGCAAAGGCGACACTTCAATAGCTGACTGGGAGGGTGCGATCCTTCCCTGCTTTAAGAATGGGGACCATTATGGATTCCCTCCAAGGGAAAGATTGTCCCCATCTCTCCATATCTTACGAAAGATAGCAAGTAAGATGCCTTTAGATTCAGGGTTAAGATTCTGTAACATACAATACGGCCACGCGAATTGCAGCTAATGCAGTGTCCAATTCCCACATGGAGAACCAGCGGTTATAGGTCTCGTCATTCTTGGAGGCGAGAGCAAGACGTCTCCTCTCCCGAAATTCGCGATAGGCATGGAAACCTTTAACTGGACTGATGGACGATTTTACATCGTAGAAGTATCGCACCATACTGTCAGCGATATCTGCGGGCGTTACTTTCAGGACTCCATTGTCCTTTACGGCAGCTAATGTACAGGACATCCTTTCCCCAGACATCTTCGTTCTGCATTTCAATACTGCAGTCGCCGAAGTTGACCGATTAACGGACTTCAGAAGATCGTACCATTATTGCTTCTTGCTCTCGTTCACTGTCTGTCAGGCTTCGGCTCTCGCTCACCGAAAGGCTCGAATGTTCTCTGCTGTCGGACACTGCGTGAACCTCCGCAGCGCTGCCCGCCTGACCTGTATAGTGCAACGACACTGATGCTTCCAACAAAGAAGAGGTCGCCTTCTGTTACGGCCTGACGGATCATGTATACAGGGTGGTACATTGATCGTGACCGGGCCAAATATCTCACGAAATAAGCGTCAAACGAAAAAAACTACAAAGAACAAAACTTGTCTAGCTTGAAGGGGGAAACCAGATGGCGCTATGGTTGGCCCGCTAGATTGGCGCTGCCGTAAGTCAAACGGATATCAACTGCGTTTTTTTAAATAGGAACTCCCATTTTTTATTACATATTCGTGTAGTACTTTTTTCACTTTGTGATAGATGGCGCTGTAATAGTCACAAACATATGGCTCACAATTTTAGACCAACAGTTGGTAACAGGTAGTTTATTTTAAATTAAAATACAGAACGTGGGTACGTTTGAACATTTTATTTCGGTTGGTCCAATGTGATACATTTACCTTTGTGAACTTATCATTTCAGAGAACGCATGGTGTTACAGCGTGATTACCTGTAAATACCACATTAATGCAATAAACGCTCAAAATGATGTCCGTCAACGTCAATGCATTATGCAGTACGTGTAACGACATTCCTTTCAACATCGAGTAGTTCGCCTTCCGTAATGTTCGACACGCATTGTCAATGCGCTGACGCATATTGTCAGGCGTTGTCGGCGGATCAGGATAGCAAATATCCTTCAACTTTCCCCACAGAAAGAAAACCGGGGACGTCAGACCCGGTGAAGGTGCGAGCCATGGAATGGTGCTTCGACGACCAATCCACCTGTCATGAAATATGCTATTCAATACCGCTTCAACCGCACGCGAACTACGTGCCGGAGATCCATCATGTTGCAAGAACATCGCCATTCTGTCATGCAGTGAAACATCTTGTAGGGTCATTAGTAGAACATTACGAAGGAAATCAGCATACATTGCACCATTTAGATTGTCATCGATAAAATGGGGCCAATTATCCTTCCTGCCATAAAGCCGCACCATACATTAACCCGCCAAGGTCGCTGATGTTCCACTTGTCGCAGCCATCGTGGATTTTCAGTTGCGCAATAGTGCATATTATGCCGGCTTACGTTACCGCTGTTGGTGAAGGATGCTTCGTCACTAAATAGAACGCGTGCAAAATATCTGCCATCGTCCCGTAATTTCTCTTGTGCCCAGTGGCAGAAGTGTTCAAGGTCGTCGCCATGCAATACCTGGTGCATAGAACTGTGGTACGGGTGCATTATCAACACCGACGTTTTTGAGATTCCCGATTCTCGCGCAGTTTGTCTGCTACTGATGTGCGGATTAGCCACGACAGCAGCTAAAACACCTACTTGGGCATCATCATTTGTTGCAGGTCGAGGTTGACGTTTCACATGTGGCTGAACACTTCCTCTTTCCTTAAATAACGTAACTATCTGGCGAACGGTCCGGACACTTGGATGATGTCGTCCAGGGTACCGAGTAGCATACATAGCACACGCCCGTTGGGCATTTTGATCACAATAGCCATAGATCAACACGATGTCGACCTTTTCCGCAATTGGTAAACGGTCCATTTTAACACGGGTAATGTATTACGAAGCAAATACCGTTCGCGCTGGCGGAATGTTACGTGATAACACGTACTCATACGTTTGTGACTATTACAGCGCCATCTGTCACAAAGTGAAAAAAGTGGTCCAACTAAAACACTCATATTTCTTTACATACTACAGGAATATGTAATAAAAAATGGGGTTTCCTTTTGAAAAAAACTCAGTTGATATCCATTTGACCTACAGCAGCGCGGCCGGCCGCTGTGGCCGGGCGGTTATAGGCGCTTCAGTCGGGAACCGCCCTGCTGCTACGGTCGCAGGTTCGAATCCTGCCTCGGGCATGGATGTGTGTGATGTCCTTAGGTTAGTTAGGTTTAAGTAGTTTTAAGTCTAGGGGACTGATGACGTCAGATGTTAAGTCCCATAGTGCTTAGAGCCATTTGAACCAACTGAACCTATGGCAGCGCCATCTAGCGTGCCAACCATAGCGCCATCTGGTTTCCCCCTTCAAGCTAGACGAATTTCGTTCTTTGTAGTTTTTCGTTTGATGCTTATTTCGTGAGATATTTGGCCCAGTCGCTATTAATGGACCACCCTGTAGGTCCATCAGCGGGAGAGTATATCGGTAATGTGACCCACCCAGCCTTGAACGCTGTCCCTGTGGTCAAGATCAGCCAGCTGGCTATAAAGTGTCCACTTCGCCTTGGATAACAGACGCTTGGGTATTGTCCCCTCAGGCTACATTCATTGTAATAGGCGGACAGTAATAGGAAAATGGTCACAGGAGTAGATGTCTTTGACAGGCTGCGAGAACAGGAGACCAAACTGTCAAATCAATGGCGAAGAATGTCCCTGTTGCTGTGCAAAAATGTCATGGAGCCCATACTCAGGAGACACATGGTGTCAGATCGTAATACACTCTCAATCTCTCGTCCCCTCGGACATGTGGAGAGACTACCCTGCAGAATATTGTGGGCATTAAAATCCCCTAGGAGCACAAAAGGTGGCGGAAGCTGGTCGATCATCTCGGAAAATGCCTCGCCATCCAGTGGTGCCTGTAGCGGAAGGCAGAGGTAACAGAAGGTGATCTGTAAAGACACAAAATGCACAGTGGCAGCAGCTGCCTGTAGTGTGATGATTAACGTTACACGGGAGGAGTAAAGTGCGTCATGGACCAAAGCTGCCACTCCTCCCTGAGATCTGTAGCCACGAATATCATCTTACCTATATAGACGTTATCGCCTAAACACAGGGGTATCAGATGCCTTGAAATGTGTTTCTTCAAGACACACAAACACAGGTCTGGCCTGTGTGAGGAATCTTAGGTCATCCAAGCGAGCTCTGAAGCTATTTAAATTCCACTGCAGGATGTCCATTACCTATTGGGAAAGTTTGTCTTACCTTTCTCCGTGCACCTTGGTAGGGAACGCGAGGTCGTTGGTGATGGGCTAGTGGGACTAGTTGGATTGCCGATTGGAATCGAGTCCACTGCTAAATCGTCAATACCAGCAGTAGCAGCCGGTTTCATTGCCGGTACTTTAGGGACTGTTCCACTGGACTTTCAGTTGGCCTTCGTAGCAGCTTTCCCTTGTTGTGATGAGACATTGGCAGGTCATTGAATGAGTGTACCTGTCGGTGTCGGTGGGACGGTTGCTGTTGGGAGCAATGGCTCTACAGTGTCAGTCTGAGAAGTTCGTTTAGCTGAGTCTCTGGCAAGGGCAGTGTTAGGAGCACGTCTTGGTAGAGGCACTTGCCACTTCCGCTTGTGTCGTCACTTTAACTATGTGCTCTTTCACTGCGGATGCAAATGAGGCAGCGGACGATGCGGGGTGCATTGAGTTAAACGACTTTTTTGCTTCAGCTTCGTCGTTATAGATGGGGCACTCTCTACTTCAGAGTGGATATGAGTTAGGGCAATTAGCACCCACTGATGGAGATAAACATTCCGCACCTGGTCCATGAGCTGCTTGACCACAGTTCCCACAAGTAGCATGACCATTACATGAAACGGTTGTATGGCTCAAACCTTTTACACTTGAAACACCGCATGGGATCTGGAAAACAGTGCGAACATTAACTACCTTATTGCGGCTTGCCATACTCATCTTGGTGCTCCCCGAACTACGCACGTACACTCAGAGTTGCTTACACATTCCGTTGTACTAATGGTAGATGCCATCGCGCCGAGGACAAGCTAACTGCAAGTAGGGATGGACATGGTCTCAGGCACAGATGCATACTTGTGTTGATCCATTGTGCATTCTACAATGACGGCAAGATCAACTGTGAATGCCATGATAACATTGCCCAGATAATAACGGTATCTCCTTTGGCCTGGACCCTACCGACGATTTTTGGTAGGTGCTGGCTTTCAGATGTTTCCCGCCGTACACGACAACGGCCCTCTGTGCGATGGACAACAGAACGTGATTCATCTGAAAATGCCACATTTCGCCACTGAGTGGATGTCCGGTAGCAGTACTGACGAGCAATTTACAGCCGTCGTTCCTGATCAAAAGCAGTGAGCATGGTTGCATGAGCCGGGGGCCTGCTGCGGAGGCTCATACGCAGCAATGTTCACTAAAGGTCATTGAGGCGACACAGCTGGTAGACCCTTGGTTCATCTGCGTCAGTTACTCAACAGTTGCACGTCTATCCGCCCGTACACATATCCTCATCCGCCTATCACCCCTGTCATCTATGACTGGTGGTTCACCAAGTTGCTCTGCTTTTGAATAGCACCATGTGTTGTGTACTTTAACCACGGCGGCACGTGAACAGTTTACATATTTAGCCGTTTCGGAAATGCTTCCACGCGTGGCCAGAAAGCCAATGATCAGGCTGATTTTGACCCAAGACAAATCTCTGCGTTTCCGTATTACGACAATGACTGCATTGTCGACGCCTGTGAGTGGTTATTGCACGTGAACGTCAGGCGATTGTCATATAACATATGAAAACATTCACTGTGTACAAATGACTTGTACAAAGGAACCTAGAGAAACGACATAAGCCTTTCTGCTAAGACACAACCAGTATTTCAGAGGAAAGACACAAGACTTTCTGATAAGGCGCTACCATTACTCACGTGACTTGCCAAATCCACCCTGCTCTCAGGATAACAGGCGTTTAGTGTCAGAAATAGAGGTGCAGCGGTAGCATGGGAAAGAATCCCCTGCAGTGACTCGTCCAATATGGTAAGCGGAATCTCGCTGGCACCTGGTCACAGAGCGAATTACTCAGTGCCTTGGATATCAGTCCAAAAGAGGAACATTATAGAATGTGGTGGTAGCGTCCGTGTGTCCTCGACTACCAATCGTCATACCTGGAAATAGAAACCACACCGACAGAAGTTGCAACAGACAGGTTGAATACAAACTTCAGCAACAAAATTTTGTGTGTTGCACAGGGATATTTTGGAAACCCGGTGTCTCCATTGGCTCGATACAGAGGAACCGAGTGAGTTGGCGCATTCGTTAGCACACTGGACTCGTATTCGGGAGGACGACGGTTCAAACCCAAGTCTGGCCATCCAGATTTAGGTTTTTCGTGGTATCTCTAAATTACTCCAAGAAAATGCCTGTGAAAGGGTGCGGTGAATTTGCTTCGCCATCCTTGACACAATCCGAGTATGTACTCCGTCACTAATGACCTCGATGTCGACGGAACGATAAATCCAATCTTCCTTCCTTCCTTCGATATAGAGCAACTAGATTCCGTTTCATTTCTTACCTCCATTTATTTTTCTATCTGTGTTGCACGAAATATCTGTACAACATTGCAGATGTCGACGTTATGTGCCACGTGGCTTCTATAGCAATAAACTTGTTCTAGTTACTCGCAGCTGCCAAAAGTAATTCCAATTTAGCTCTTTACCCTCAACTTATATTCAGCACTGTTCGCTTCTGTCTCGGATTTGTTCCCTTGGCAGCGTTAATCTTCCTTAAGAATGAAACACAGCAGTATGAATAAGTTTAAAGAGGAAGAGCGGGCCGGTATGCACCTCGTGTGTGGGCTCACTGAATACCATGAAAGATAAGCACTACGACGCTATGTTGAGCTGTTCTCGCAGCAATGGCACCCATATCGCAGTCTTTTTACATCTGTCTTAACCTACGAGAAACTGGATCCTTCTGTGTTGGAATGCAAGACGCTAACCGTGCGAGGTACGGTAGACCACGAAGTCTAGAAGAAAATATGTTAGACACAATGTGTGAAAATCGTACCAACAATAGTTGGCGCGTTGTACGTACTCTGAGCAAAAGCCAAACGCAAGTTTTGAGAATAGGACGGGAACTACAACTGCACTCATATCGTCTACTCAAGGTTCACTCATTGCGGCCAGTGGCCTTCCCATGTCGACTGGGTTTTGAAAATAGGTTTCCACCGCAATGTAAACGGAAGCATGGTTTTCCTTCTTTCGTGTTGTTTACAGTAGGGCTACATTTGCACGATTGGGCATCTTCAGCAGGCGTGTAAAGGACGACGGTAACTCACGCGTACTGTTGTGTCCATTTTAAAAACATAAGTCCACTGTAAATGAAAGGGGTATTATTGTCAAAGATATCTTATTACCAGCTGAGTGTAGCCATTCAGCGATTCCTGCTGTCCATCAATACGGCTGAAGACCTCAAGATGAACATGTGATGACCGGAACCGGTATCTTTTTAATAAACGTGCCGTGCGATCTGGGTGGTTTCGTTATTAATTTCAGTTACTTCGTTAGGCCTTCCGTACCTTCCGAAATACTGAATGGAGTAATGTGCAAGATGTCCATCTGACATGTCCACTCACAGTTCCCAGATGTACTGCTGAGAATTTTTTTTTTTTGTTGTAAAAAAACTTTATTTCAATAACAACATGATACATAATAACCCACCACCTAATACATTAGTGGAACCTAATTTATAATGATCACAAATACTGCAGCATTTGTTACTTAGTTACTAGGAATGGTGGTTGTTTTACTTCCACTATCGGCATTCTCAGTCCTACTGATGTTGGTCCTACTATTAATCTACTCTACCTGCAGCGTTACATGCGTGCCAGGGTATTACAAACCTACTTTTTGGCTGTGCCCACCGAGCTAACCCCAGTGGACATGCCCCTGGCACCGGGCTGGCCCAAGATGTTTGAGTCGCTGCAGTCTTATACTAATGGTGTTATCCTAACTTATCCTACGTCTTAACCTAATTCTAATCCTACTGCCAAATCCGATGTGTGTCTAGTTCGGTCTGAGTGTGCACCCTCCTCCTAGTCCTAGACGCGGCGGATCCCAGCCTTGAGGCAGCTGGCCAAGTCCACGCCCAGGCGGAAAGGGACAGGTGCACAGAGTCTGATGGTGTTTAAATCTGGTTTAATCTGTTATTGATTGTTCCTTAGCTATTATTTTAGTACTTTGCTTGATATCTCCTTGGCAAGGCTGTTAAAGATTTGAATATGCTCCTTATGCCTGAGCAGGTGGTAAGTGTCATGATTCGGTAACTGAAGTCTTAGTTGTGATGTTGAAGAGGTGGCAACCATGCACCACATGGTCGGGGGTGACCTGTGGGCGTCACAGCCGCACGTTGGTGCTGCCCGTTTCCCAAACCGGCATAGGTCTGCCGGGTTGGGTCCATGTCCAGTTAGGAAGTGCAGCAGTGCTCTTCATAGCTAGAGATGTTTGAGCTGGAGTCGCTCCTTGATATTAGGGAGCAGTTCATGTGTTCGACGACCTGTTTCGTCACCATCCCATTGCTCCTGCCATAGATCCTCTCCCCTAAGTTTAACTTCAGATTTCGTGCCGAAGTGTGTCCCGATTAGTTCAACTATTTTATCCCTTTTTTCCTTTTTAACCCAATACCGTGCAGCCTGTTCCCTGATTTTGATATTCAGGAGACAAACCCCCATCAGTACTAGTAGCGCCCCTCCCGGTGTTGTCGTGTATGCCTCTACAGAACTACTGAGAATTTGTCGGCTCGTATGGTTTCAAGACGAGGGCAGCCGCCACCTTTTGTCACATTGATGTACAGATTGGACAACAACGGATATCTGTTGCGGTGGTCCTGATCCATGGCCAGCTCGGACACCAGACGTGGTACCAATGGATTTTTTCTTCAGAGGGTATGTGAAGTATGTCAAGACTGCGGAAGGAGCACGCCAAACTCCTGCGATTCATGAGCCAATATTACAGTTGACGGTGCATAGCAGTAAACTCTGTCTTTACCTTCCTCTGCTTTCTTTTTTTTGTTTTGTGTCCTCGCGTTTCTTCTACAGACTCGGCAGTGTCATATACGTTGAGGTAATGTCAGTAGCAATTAATGATTGGAAGTCCTTCATGACCCCACCACTCATCCTGGGACGGGATCTTTCTACCCACTTTGTCTGCGGCTAGAGTAAATCTATGTGGAGTGAGATGTGTTTTCTAAATATTTATGTAGCGCAGTTCTACGTTGGGACATGGAAACTAGACCATTATTTACGAGGGGAGTTCAACAACTAATGAAACAATTTCGGTTGAGAAGATGTGGAATTTGTTGTGGGATAGCGTGGAATATTCCCGCTTCAGCCCCTATAGTTTCATGATGTTCCGATAGGTGGATACGCTATACGTAACCTTCAAAACGCCGTCTCTGACGGAGGTGCATTGTAAGCAGAGCGCTGACACTATCGAAATTGGAAATTTGTGGTAAGTTCCTATGGGACCAAACTGCTGAGGCCATCGGTCCTAGGCTTACACAATACTTAATCTGACTTAAGCTAAGAACAACACACACACACACACACCCCTGCCCGAGGGAGGACTCGAACCTCCGACGGGAGGAGCCCCATGAAACGTCTGACACTGTGCTTTGGTACAAAACCAGAGCGTCGCAAATATTCATAGGGGCTTTCACATTGTCTACGGAGACCTGGCGGTGAACAGAAGTACGGTGACTCATTGGTTGAGGCGTCTATCATCATCGCAACAAGGTCCCGCACACCTGTCCGATCTTCCACATACTGGCTGGCCCCGTAGCTACGTCTTCCGAAATGTTTGAACGTGCGGACACTCTCATTCTAGGTGATCGACGAATCACAATCAACCCCCTCGCTGCTCAAGCGGATGTCACTGTTGGCAATACTGAACACTCGTCCAGTAACTAGGGTACTCAAATATGTGTGCCCGCTGAATTCCTCGCCGCCTTACGTAAGAACAGAGCAACGAAGGACTATCTGTGCGAAGGTGCTTGTGAGTTACATGGCTTATTGTATCCATCTTTTGTCAAACACCATCACAAGCGATGAAACATTGATTCATCACTTCGAATGGGAAACGAAATGGCAATCCAGGGAGTGGCGTCACGGCATCTCTCCTCTGAACAAACAGTTCAGACCCGCAACCTTACCACCCCGTCGGAGGTTCGAATCTTCCCTCGGGCGTGAGTGTGTATGTGTTGTCCTTAGCGTGAGATAGTTTAGATTAGATTAGATTAGATTTACTTTCATTCCAATTGATCCGTAGTGAGGAGGTCCTCCAGGATGTAGAACATGTCAGAAAAACAATACATGACATATATTTACAACTGAAACAAATAATCTAATGTACCATTCGACAGGTCCCAAGTGGAATGATCGTCATTTTTTAATAAACACTATATGAAAGAGTCATTTTACAAATCATAATGCACTGAATTTACAATAAAAAAGTTAATTTATTTATTTATAAGGAAATAAAAGGTAATACAACTACTATAGTACTTATTTACAATGAACACATTACTGCACTGAAATGGTGCAGAAGTTAGATTGTACTTACACACACACATATTTACAATGAACACATTACTGCACTGAAATTGTGCAGAAGTTATGTTGTACTTGCATATATAAATGGTTTTACTGAGAAATTCATCAGTGGAGTAGAAGGAGTTGGCCACCAATAAATCCTTTAGGCTTTTTTAAACTGAATTTCATTGGTTATTAAGCTTTTTATGGATGCTGGCAAGTTATTGAAAATGTTGTGTTCCTGAATAATGCACACCTTTTTGTGCAAGACTAAGTGACTTTAAATCCGTGTGAAGATTATTCTTATTTCTAGTATTGATTCCATGATTTGAGCTCATGCTTTGAAAAAGGGATATATTTTTAATGACATATTTCATTAAGGAATAAATATACTGGGAAGCAGTAGTTGGTATCCGTAGTTCCCTAAACAGGCTGCTGCAGGATGTTCTTGAGTTCACACCACGTTTTTGTGCCCGGAAAACATTAGTTTGGCTTGATGAATTACCCCAAAAAATAATCCCAGTTTTATATCCCCTATGTCTGACACAATTCGCATTGCAAATAGAGATATTTTAAGACGCTTCAGCAGTTCTGTGGTGTGCTCTTCCCAGTTGAATTTATTATCAAGCCGTAATCCCAAGAATTTAACACTGTTCACTCCTTCTATCTGCTTGTCGTCGTACGTTAGGCATATACTCGTGGGACACCCCTTACAAGTTCTGAACTGCATGTAGTGTGTTTTTTCAAAGTTTAGTGACAAAGAATTGGCTAGGAACCAGTGATTAATGTCCACAAATATTTTATTAGCTGATCGTTCTAAGATTACACTTGATTTGCTATTTATTGCAATGTTTGTATCATCGGCAAACAAAACGACCTTGGAATCTGGTAATGTTACTGATGAAAGGTCATTGATATACACAAGAAAATGTAAGGACCCCAAAATGGAACCTTGTGGGACCCCACATGTAATTAGTTCCCAGTTGGATGGTGCCTGATAGCTTGATACATGTCTCTTTCCTAATAACGCCCTTTGTTTCCTGCCAGAGATATAAGATTTGAACCATTTTGCAGTATTTCCTGTTACACTATAATATTCTAATGTACTTAAAAGGGTATTGTGATTTACACAGTCAAATGCCTTTGACAGATCACAAAATATCCAGTTGCCTGCAGTTTTTTGTCTAATGAATTAAGCACATTTTCACTGTAAGTGTAGATAGCCTTCTCAATATCATAACCCTTTAGAAATCCAAACTGTGAGTTTGACAGCATGTTATTTCAGATAAGATGCTTATAAAGCCGATTGTACATTACTTTTTCTAAAATTTTTGAGAATACTGGCAACAGTGAAATTGGATGGAAATATGATGCTGTTTCATGTCCCTTCTTCAACAGTGGCTTAACTTCAGCATATTTCAACCATTCAGGAAATATTCCACTGATAAAACGACTGGTTACACAGATAGCTTAATATGATACTTAGCTCAGATTCACATTCTTTAATTAACTTTGTTGATATTTCATCATACCCACTAGATGTTTTTGATTTTAAAGATTTTATGATGGACATTATTTCTGCTGGGGTAGTGAGAGTCAAATTCATATTATGGAAAATACTTGAAATGTCTGGTCTGAGGTATTCCATAGCAGCATCTACCGAACCTGATAACCCCATATTTTCAGTAACAGTTATAAAATGTTTGTTAAAAAGTTCTGCAACACTATACACATCTGTCACTAATGTATCATTTACTCTTAATGCTATTTGTTCCTGTTCATGTCTGGTTCTACCAGTCTCCTCCTTCACTATATCCCATATTGTCTTTATTTTATTATCTGATATGACTATCTGTTCCTTGTGATGTACTTGCTTTGATGTCCGTATTACAGTCTTTAATATTTTGCAGTATTTCTTGTAATGTGCGATAGCATCAACATCGGAACTGTTTCGGATAGACAAATACAGTTTTCTTTTTGTTTTACAAGATACCCCTATTCCTATAGTAATCCTTTGTAGACTCTGCTCTAACCTTGGTAAGTTTTTGGGGAAAACAGTGTTCGAATAAGGTAAACACTTTATTAGCAAAAGTGTTACATTTTTCATTCATGCCATGAGCGCTGTAAACATCAGTCCAGTGAATGTCTCTGAGGAGTGTCCTAAAATAATCAACTTTTGGCTTATTCATTACCCTCTTGAGCTTAGATTTAACAGATTTTATATCCTGTTCAGTATTAACATTTAACAGAAGGAACTGCATGTCATGGTCTGAGAGGCCATTGAGTATTGGTTTTGTAATATGATTTTGTTCATTGGACTTTTCTATAAGGATGTTATCAATGGCTGTTTGTGAGCAATTGGCTACCCTACTGGGGAACCTTACAGTGGGAATTAAGTTGAATGATAGTGTTACTAACTCAAATAAGTTCTTATTGGGTGAGTCCTTAAGGAAATCTACATTGAAATCACCAGCAACCACTATTTCTTTGTTTCTGGTTGTTAAGTGAGCCAGTACAGCTTTAAGGTGGTTTACGAGCAGATTAAAGTTACCTGCAGGTGATCGATTTACACTTAATATTATGAAGGATTTTTTGTGAATTCTACTTCTGTTGTACATGCTTCCATATGCTGTTCAAGGCCAAATTTATGAATGTCAATGTTCTTAAATTTATGACAGTTCCTGATGAATGTGGCAACTAGTCCTGTGTCCATTTCTGATTTACAAAAGTGAGATGCAAACCTAAACCTTGTAACACTTAAAAGTTATATACCAGTGCTCACGTGATGTTCAGAGAGGCAGATTATATCAGTTGAGTTTGAAGACTCTAATTCATCGATGCACATAGTTAATTCAATAATTTTATATCTCATTCCTCGAATACTATGATGCAATAAAGATAGCTGACATTTCACATCGACTGAGTTAAAATTGGGTAGAGTTAAAATATTTGCTGACTGTTGAAAATTCTTAACCAATAGCTGTTTATGCTGATGTAATAAGCTAGAATTATGTTTTTTGGTTTCTTTCTCAAACTGAAGGTTTGTCTCAGTTCTAACCTCTCTTAAAATTTGGTATCTTTCTGTCCTCCCTACCCTAAAAAAAGAGTCTTTTCTGAACCCTATAACCACTGGTATTTTACCACTCATGACAGTTCCTGCCCCCTTTAACTTTACTGCTATTTTCCCAGCCAATTTACCCTTCCACTTCCTGTTGAGGTGAAGGCCATGCCTAGTATAATCCCACCTATTGAGAGAATCAACAGGAACCACACCAATGTGTGACCCTGCACCCGACATAAGCAGCCGTTCCTGCTCTAAATTAACTCTCTTGACAGAAGAGTTCAAATGAGGTCGGTCATGGCGCCAAAGAACAGATACAAACTCAAGTTTAAGTTAGATTAAGTAGTGTGTCTTTCCCATGAACCATGGACCTTGCCGTTGGTGGGGAAGCTTGCGTGCCTCAAGGATAGAGATGGCCGTACCGTAGGTCCAACCACAACAGAGGGGTATCTGTAGAGACGCCAGACAAACGTGTGGTTCCTGAAGAGGGGCAGCAGCCTTTACAGTAGTTGCAGGGGCAACAGTCTGGATGATTGACTGACCTGGCCTTGCAACATTAACCAAAACGGCCTTGCTGTGCTGGTAATACGAACGGCTGAAAGCAAGGGGAAACTACGGCCGTAATTTTTCCCGAGGGCATGCAGCTTTACTGTATGGATAAATGATGATAGCGTCCTCTTGGGTAAAATATTCCGGAGGTAAAATAGTCCCCCATTCGGATCTCCGGGCGGGGACTACTTAAGAGGACGTCGTTATCAGGAAAAAGAAAACTGGCGTTCTACGGATCGGAGCGTGGAATGTCAGATCCCTTAACCGAGCAGGTAGATTAGAAAATTTAAAAAGGGAAATGGATAGATTAAAGTTAGATATAGTGAGAATTAGTGAAGTTCGGTGGCAGGAGGAGCAAGACTTTTGGTCAGGTGAATACAGGGTTATAAACACAAAATCAAATTGGGGTAGTGCAGCAGTAGGTTTAATAATGAATAAAAAAATAGGAGTGCGGGTAAGCTACTACAAACAGCATAGTGAACGCATTATTGTGGCCAAGATAGACACGAAGCCCACGCCTGCTACAGTGGTACAAGTTTATATGCCAACTAGCTCTGCGGATGATGAAGAAACTGAAGAAATGTATGATGAGATAAAAGAAATTATTCAGGTAGTGAAGGGAGACGAAAATTTAATGGTCATGGGTGACTGGAATTCGAGAGTAGGAAAAGGGAGAGAAGGAAACATAGTGCGTGAATATGAATTGGGGGTAAGAAATGAAAGAGAAAGCCACCTGGTAGAGTTTTGCACAGAGCATGACTTAATCATAGCTAACACCTGGTTCAATAATCATGAAACAAGGTTGTAAGCGTGGAAGAATCCTGGAGATACTAGAAGGTATCAGATAGATCATATAATGGTAAGACAGAGATTTAGGAATCAGGTTTTAAATTGTAAGACATTTCCAGGGGCAGATGTGGACTCCAACCACAATCTATTGGTTATGAACTGCAGATTAAAACTGAAGAAACTCCAAAAAGGTGCGAATTTAAGGAGATGGGACCTGGATAAACTGAAAGAACCAGAGGTTGTAAAGAGTTTCATGGAGAGCCTAAGGGAACAATTGACAGGAATGGGGGAAAGAAGTACAGTAGAAGAAGAATGGGTAGCTCTGAGGGATGAAGTAGTGACGGCAGCAGAGGATCAAGTAGGTAAGAAGACGAGGGCTAGTTGAACTCCTTGGGTATTAGAAGAAATATTGAACTTAATTGACGAAAGGAGAAAATATAAAAATGCAGTAAATGAAGCAGGCAAAAAGGAATACAGTCGTCTCAAAAATGAGATCGACAGGAAGTGCAAAATGGCTAAGCAGGGATGGCTAGAGGACAAATGTAAGGATGTAGAGGCTTATCTCACTAGGGGTAAGATAAAAACTGCCTACAGAAAATTTATAGAGACCTTTGGAGAAAAGAGAACCACTTGTATGAATATCAAGAGCTCAGATGGAAACCCAGTTCTAAGCAAAGAAGGGAAAGCAGAAAGGTGGAAGGAGTATATAGAGGGTCTATACAAGGGCGATGTACTTGAGGACAATATTATGGAAATGGAAGAGGCTGTAGATGAAGATGAAATCGGAGATACGATACTGCGTGAAGAGTTTGACAGAGCACTGAAAGACCTGAGTCGAAACAAGGCCCTGGGAGATGACAACATTCCATTAGAACTACTGATGGCTTTGGGAGAGCCAGTCCTGACAAAACTCTACCATCTGGTGAGCAAGATGTATGAGACGGGCGAAATACCTTCAGACTTCAAGAAGAATATAATAATTCCAATCCCAAAGAAAGCAGGTGTTTACAGATGTGAAAATTACCGAACTATCAGCTTAATAAGTCACAGCAGCAAAATACTAACGCGAATTCTTTGCAGACAAATGGAAAAACTAGTAGAAGCCGACCTCGGGGAAGATCAGTTTGGATTCCGTAGAAATATAGGAACACGTGAGGCAATATTGACCTTACGACTTATCTTAGAAGAAAGATTAAGGAAAGGCAAACCTACGTTTCTAGCAGACTTAGAGAAAGCTTTTGACAAAGTTGACTGGAATTCTCTCTTTCAAATTCTAAAGGTGGCAGGGGTAAAATACAGGGAGCGAAAGGATATTTACAATTTGTACAGAAACCAGATGGCAATTATAAGAGTCGAGGGACATGAAAGGGAAGCAGTGGTTGGGAAGGGAGTGAGATAGGGTTGTAGTCTCTCCCCGATGTTATTCAATCTGTATATTGAGCAAGCAGTAAAGGAAACAAAAGGAAAATTCGGAGTAGGTATTAAAATCCATGGAGATTGGGGTTCGCCGATGACATTGTAATTCTATAAGAGACAGTAAATGACTTGGAAGAGCAGTTGAACGGAATGGACAATGTCTTGAAAGGAGGATATAAGATGAACATCAACATAAGCAAAACGCGGATAATGGAATGTAGTCGAATTAAGTTGGGTGATGTTGAGGGAATTAGATTAGGAAATGAGGCACTTAAAGTAGTAAAGGAGTTATGCTATTTGGGGAGCAAAATAACTGATGATAGTCGAAGTAGAGAAGATATAAAATCTGCCAGGAAGTTTTATAAAATTTGTTAACATCGAGTATAGATTTAAGTCTCAGGAAGTCGTTTCTGAAAGTATTTGTATGGCGTGTAGCCATGTATAGAAGTGAAACATGGACGATAAATAGTTTGGATAAGAAGAGAATAGAAGCTTTCGAAATGTGGTGTTACAGAAGAATGCTGAATATTAGATGGGTAGATCACATAACTAATGATGAAGTATTGAATAGAATTGGGGAGAAGATGAGTATGTGGGACAACTTGACCGGTTAGTAGGACATGTTCTGAGGCATCAAGGGATCACAAATTTAGCATTGGAGGGCAGCGTAGAGGGTAAAAATCATAAAGGGAGACCAAGAGATCAATACACTAAGCAGATTCAGAAGGATGTGGGTTGCAGTAAGTACTGGGAGATGAAGAAGTTTGCACAGGATAGAGTAGCATGGAGAGCTGTATCAAACCAGTCTCCGGACTAAAGACCACAACAACAACAAGTAGTGTGTAAGCCTAGGGAGCGCTGACCTCAGTAGTTTGGTCCCATAGGCACTTACTACAAATTTCCAAAAATTTCTCACACCCTTAGCCGATAAACTCAAGACCACGGTCATCTTGGACTCTGAAGGGGTTATTCTGTTTGATATTCTCCCTCACTGTGCAATGATCAACTCGAAAGTGTATTGTACTACCCTCAGGAAAATAAAGAAATGACTTCAGTGTGTTCGTCGCCATTAAAATCCAAACGAACTTCTCCATGACAACGCAAGGCGTCACACACGTCTGCGCCCCGAGAGGAACTCGAAGGACATCATTGGATTGCTCTTCCTCATCCACCCCACAGCCCTGATCTCGAACATTCCTATTTCCACCTGTTTGGACGAATGAAGGATGCAGTCCGCGGAAAGCTGTACCTGAATGGAGATGTTACCGTTGAAAAAACATGTTGACTGCGACGTCGACCAGTAGAGTGAACCTACGTGGGGATAAAGGCTCTCCGAGAAAGGTGGCGTAAGGCCGTCGCATTGAACGGAGATTATGCTGAAAAATAGCGTTTTGTAGCCAGAAGAGTGGGGAATAATATGGTGCACTGGAATCCAGAAAAAAAATCTGCTTTCACAAAAAATGGTGTTGCATTGCTTATAGAACGACACTCGTAATTTCAAAGGTTAGAGAGGAAGCGTTTTACCTGTTGAGTAGGAGTTTTTGGGTGCTTGTTTCAAGAAGCGACTTGTATAACATAGTTATTAGTTTATGAGGTTTGTGGTTATTGGTTAGCATGTAACATTATTCATCATTTTAGAGACTTTTACAGCATTACCCACATTGCTTTCGTTAATTGGAGTAAAGAATATTGTAAAGGTATTAATTATCAACGTATGATTCTAAAGTGCGACACGTTAAGATATTAAGGATGTACTACCAGTATAACATTGAAATTTTTCCACATACATTTACGCTATTTGATAGCATGTTGATATTTTTTTCAGGGTTAATCAATTAAAACTGTATTAATTATGGGTCGTCTAAAAGTGGTAGTTTCTGCTTACTTCACTTGCCAAGCGGATTTTTAATACGACAGGCAGTACACAAATCGTGTTAGATAAAAACGAAAGAGGTTTTTTAAATTTTGCAGTTCCCTCCAACGTTCACTTTCACCAGTTGTATAAACGCGTGACCTTGAAGTTTTTAGACATGAGTAAAAGTGTCCGCACACTTAAATCTAACTTTGGCTCACAAGAGGGTAAATTATGCTGCCACAAAAGTCTTTGGTCACTTACCTAATAGCACCAAATGACAGATAGCCATATAGCATTTAAAAGGAAATTAAAGAATTTCTTAATGGCAACTCCTTCTACTCATTAGATGAATTTTTGGACATAGTAAGTGGCATTATTGGTTCAAATGGCTCTGAGCACTATAGGACTTAACATCTGAGGTCATCAGTCCCCTAGAACTTAAAACTACTTAAACCTAACTAACCTAAGGACATCACAAACATCCATGCCCGAGGCAGGATTCGAACCGTAGCGATCACGCGGCTCCAGACTGTATCGCCTAGAACCGCTCGGCCTCTTCGGCAGACTCTTGCATTATTGTTGGATCTTTGAAAAATCCGTTAACAGTACTGTAATTTGGTACTTCGTTATTAGCTTTTATATTGAATATAGTGCAATATTTTCTCTATTGTGGTTTATATCAAACTACTTGATAATCTTTTACTTTTTACTGGTTTTAAGCCCAAACATATTAATTTGAATATCTATAAAAGGGTTAAATTTTAGCAAACGATTAGATGATATTTTATGTCAAAATATATGCATTGTTCAAATTTCAGCTCTTTATGCCTTTCCCTGCAGCCTGTAAAAACTACGAAAAACATAGATTTTTGTGGAAACTCCTTATTCAGTTTTTCAATCTTGGTTTTTCTTACTTCTACATCATTCTGTACTATTCTGTGTACAAATTATAAAATTTTAGCTATATTTAATTTCTGTATTACATTATTGTGCACCGAGCGAGGTGGCGCAGTGGTTAGCACACTGGACTCGCATTCGGGAGGACGACGGTTCAATCCCGTCTCCGGCCATCCTGATTTAGGTTTTCCGTGATTTCCCTAAATCGTTTCAGGCGAATGCCGAGATGGTTCCATTGAAAGGGCACGGCCGATTTCCTTCCCAATCCTTCCCTAACCCGAGCTTGCGCTCCGTCTCTAATGACCTCGTTGTCGACGGGACGTTAAACACTAACCACCACCACCACCACCATTATTGTGCAGTGTTTTCTTGTCTGTCAGTAGATGGCCATGTCGAGCTCAGTATGAACACGAAGCGGGATAGACAGAGTAGGTCGCCACTTTTACTATTCAGACAAGAGCGCTTACTTACACACATAGCAACAAAGTCGCCACGTCACAGCAAGTCGTGTCAGGGGTGGTCCAGCAGTACGTCATCACCAGCAGCTGCAGGTCTGCATTACGGGGTGGTGAATGGCTCCATTGTTTTTGTTCTGGCATTTTTTGTTTCTTTTGCTTACGTTCATGAGGTGGCGTCAGATGAACTTGAAAGTACCATTTGTCAAGCCACATGAGCCTGCCGCCTTATTCGGAGGTAATCGTAACTCAGTCAGCTTGCGTCCACTGTGTCACTTTTTTAATGTAACGGCACGAGAGGTGATATATGCAGGAAATCTCAGCTATACGTACCACGTGTGAAAGGGTTGGCCATGAGACACCTAGGTATTCTGGATCTCGTTCGGCTATGGTAAGGCGCAAGGATTAATAGAGTTTGTATCTCTTGTGTGTGATGTTGTTGTGTAACTTTTTCTTGTTGTATTGTTGGATAGAGTTTATAGAAATGCCGGAAACGCGAGCACCGAAGCACCTACTAGGCGGGAGGCTACTGAAGCCCTTCCAGAGGCAAGTAACTGAGTTGCAGAAATTTAATGACGTGTTGTAGAGACTGGTAGACGATCAGCGAACCGTGTACTGGCGTAGGGGGTAACTCCTTTTGCTGGAAAATCGACAGATGATGTATAAGTACCTGTTTGCGATCTGGCTGCTGCCGCAAAGCTAGGGAACTTGTAACATCATTATTGATTGTAAGTAGTTTATACGGTGTTATTATATGTATGCAACTATGAAGTGACTGTTCTGTACTAGTTAAGATCTCTGAATTGTCAGAGTAAAGGTGGAAGTTTATTATGTATATATTGTAAAGATTTAATAATGTTTAAAAATAATGAAACTTTATAAAATATGTGTGCTCGTAAGAGAGGAATTGTACTTCTGATACTGGTTCATACTTAGGGAAGTTGTATTACAAAAAGGAAAAGGTGTATGGAACCCCCTCCACTGCGGAAGGGGCTTGGCGCGCGGGAAAAGGTGGATTTGGCGGTCGATCTGGGCGGCAAGAGAGAGAGAGCACATTATGCAGTCAGTGGCCAGCAATTATAAAGTCAAGTGAGGCATTTGGAATCCGATTTATGTTGAAATTGTCTCGGATGTGGTCTCGGTTGTAATATGGTGCTCTTGTATTATGGTATGGCTCTGAAATGATTAATACGTCACCAAGAAGAAATTTAGAAAGAGACTTAAACTGCAAGAGGTGAGACCAAGTAGCCGCCACGTGCTTGCCACCACTACTGCGCCACTGCTCCGCTAACTTCAGGAAATCAGATATGTTTTTTAGTATGAATCAGTACATTTGTGCGTGTTTTTTCAATAATAATTTCAGTGATAAAAATATGAGTTTCAACTTTGAAATTGCCCTGATTATGAAACCTATACAACGTTCTATCCTAAACGTGCTAAAGACGGAGTATCCTGTTTCTGAATAATTAGTGTTTTGTTTCTACTTTGAATGTGCCGAAGTTTCAGTGCTAAAGTGTATAGATGGTGCTAGTTAAACCACCTGTTTACTTTCATGAAACTTAACTTTGTTGTGACTGTTACTAGGAACTAATTTCTGAAGTTTAGTTTGAACACATTAACTGAGTAAAATTGCTATATAGTGTCGAAATATAAACAAATTCAAGTGGGGCTATAAATTCACAATAGTGTAATGCAATTGTCTCTGAAATAGGTACAGAATTTAATTATAGAGTAAATGACAGTTTATGGATCCCCACTATATTCTTTTCCACTATGATGATGATGTGGTCCCACACTCCGAGGAGTATAGGACGATGGGGGAGATCCGCACCGCTGTACCAGGCAATGTCCTAATGGAGGTGGTTTACCATTGCCTTCCTCCGACCGTAATGGGGATGAATAATGATGATGACGACGACACAACACCCAGTCATCTTGAGTCAGGGAAAATCTCTGACCCCGCCGAGAAACGAACCCGGGACCCCGTGCGTGGGAAGCGACAATGCTACCGCAAGACCACGAGCTGCAGACTCTTTTCGATTATGAGAATGTCAAACTAAAGATTTTTTTTGTTGCTATTAAAAGAAATCTGTGACAATGCTAATAATGAAGGTATAATAAGTGTAGGTGTAGGATTATTTAATTTCGTTTGTGGTATGTATGTGTTAGCTGAAATCAAAACTTTTTCCATGCCCAATTTCAGGTCAGTGTGTCTTTAGTAACATCTTAATGTTGAATTAGTACTGAATTAATTAATGATTGCAATAAAAATGGTTCAAATGACTCTGAGCACTATGGGACTCAACTGCTGAGGTCATTAGTCCCCTAGAACTTAGAACTAGTTAAACCTAACTAACCTAAGGACATCACAAACATCCATGCCCGAGGCAGGATTCGTACCTGCGACCGTAGCGGTCTTGCGGTTCCAGACTGCAGCGCCTTTAACCGCACGGCCACTTCGACCGGCAATGATTGCAATAGTAACATTTATTACTAAAGTATATTTAGCTCTCTATGTGTTCTGGTTTGTGTAAAAAGCTATCTACTGCTAACCACTACGCATTTAGTTCGTTAGTTGTGTGTATCCATTGCACTGTTTAAAAGGAGAATTAGTGGAAGTCTCTTCAGCAATACACGTCCATTTTTCTTTAAACTTAATGTTTCAAAGTATTATGCCTAATTAGACTGGCGACCGTTTAGTGTTTCATTTACGTTAACTTTGCTACTTTCATTACTTACAAAATTAAAGTCTTTCAGCTTTCTATTAACTGCCATAGTCACAAAATCCATGTTCGATACGCTCTATCCTTAGGTTAACATACGGTCAAACAATTCTAAATTCCTCTCAGGGGGTAACAGTGTATGTTAACGTCATATTTGGCATAACGTACGCGTAGGTGTTATGAACTGGTCGGATGAAAATTATTTAAACACAACCAGGCTGCGGTTTGTTGGCGAAGCCAAGTCATACGTCATGTACACTTGATTAGCAGTACCGTAAGAAACACAGTGCGAGAATTTTTGGAAAGCAACTGAATAATTTATTGTTGAAACATAATGATTCAGTGGAAACATTTTGAGATGATTCCGGAAGGTCAATAAGGGGATTTACCAACTTACGCAGAATGCAGATGCAGATAGAGATTTTGCAAGAGGTGCAGAACAAGGCATTATATGTAAAGAGTGTACCAAATTAAAGCTGCAGTTTCAAAAAAATGGTTCAAATGGCTCTGAGCACTATGGGACTTAACATCTGTGGTCATCAGTCCCCTAGAACTTAGAACTACTCAAACCTAACTAACCTAAGGGCATCACACACATCCATGCCCGAGGCAGGATTCGAACCTGCGACCGTACCGGTCACGCGGTTCCAGACTGAAGCGCCTAGAACCGCACGGCCACACCGGCCGGCCTGCAGTTTCAAAAGTCTGTAGAAAGACAACCACTGCTCATAATGACATCACATTTGAACAGCGTATTATTGAGGCCGGGGGAAACATTACGAAACAAAATAAGAAAAGTAACGAAAGTCTGACCAATTGATGACCGTATCAGAATCAGAACGTCCAACGCTAACAGACGCGTGGCACGCGAATGTTCCTCAGTTTGAGTCCGAGACTCCTTACGTGGCTGTCTCCATGAAGCCTCGGTCGATGCTGAAAACGCTCTTTTACAAGAATGTTGACTGTTCGCCAGTAGCCCTGCACAAATTACGGACGCTGAAGGATATTAAAATAGGCATTGGTCCGATGTCTGCTAAGAATCTGGAAAAAATGATTAAAAATTTCGGAAAGGCAGATTCTCATGAAGTTCAGTGTGGCACAGGAAGGAAAACAGCTGATGGCTCTTCTGTCAAAGAGGTCAGTTGTCGCCACGGCACTGCAGAAGGGGTCGAGCGGTGGTGTGCAAACAAGCAGGGCGTGGGGAATTACCGGAGCGTTGGACATGCCTGCTAGCAGAGAGCACAAAATCATACGAAACATCCTACAGTGCTGTCCATACAAGTACACTCATTTTCAGGAGGTGTTTCCTGTTGACCTGCGAGCAACACAAACGCTCGCTCTGGAATTTCTTGCTCGCATGTAGGTGCACAATGAATGACCATGAAACAGTCTGTGGACAGATTAAGCACATGTCTCCAATGGCATGTTAATACACAAAATTGCAAAACATGTGAAACGAAGGATCTACATGGACATCAACCGCTACCACTTCATTCTGCCAAGGTGACTGTGTGGCGCGAGTTGACGGCGCCGTTTATCGTAGGGCTGTATATTTTTCCGAACAGTTGAGTTCTGCGGGTCCTGTTGCCTTTAGTGTCACTGGTAAAGCTATGAAAGTCTTTTGAGCACCAACGTCAGTACAACCATTCAAAAGCGTGGGTGGGTGGGTAAGATCATTTTTTGTGCAAGATGACGTTCCTCTGCGCACTGCACAGCCAGTGAGGTGACAGCTACCGACGCATTTCGGAAATGCTAGAATTATCAGCCATCATTTCCTCACTGACTGGCCGTCCAGGTCAGCTGATCATAATCCGTATGACTTCTGGCTGTGGGGTTATCTGAGAGATGCTCTGTTCATTGCGCCAATAACGAACGTAGCTGAATTTAAGGAACTCATTGCGCACCGCATGCTGAACGTGACCCCCCCAGAAAATCCCATTTCTTGTGTGACATGCTGTTTCTCGATTTCAATTTGTGTCCGAAAACTGTGGACAGCGTACGAAACGTGGCTTGCGCCAGTCTCACGACAATGAGAAAGCGATGCCATATGGCTTCTTATGCGCTTTTTTTTTTTTTTTTTTTTTTTTTTTTTTTGCCTCAGGACAATTAAAAACGATTTGAACTATCCGATGTGCTGTGGTGAGTGGGCTTGCCTTAACTAACACTGTCACAACGTTTGACGGCCGAAATTGTGCAACTATGTACATTTAAACAGTACGGATGGTACGGAACTCAAGCCATAGCTGTCGTATTTCGGTTCATCTGTCGTTTGTAGCCTAAACCATTTAAGTTGAGGCGCTTGCAGCACCACCTTTTTGTTGCATCACGTTTAACCATGCGTTACTGATAATCTGTTCAAGTGTGATGTCATACTGAACAGTGGTTCTCTTTCTGCAGCGTTTCGAAATTAGAACTTTAATTATGGACACCCTGTATTTTAGGGGTACTGCCGGCCCATATGTTGAGAATGATGACAATGAAAAATCCACAAGACCTAGCTTCTACTATTAGTGTGGCTACACAGCTGCGGGAAGTCGACATCGCCTCCCGTCACGGAATAAAAGAAATATTTTTTCGTCCGAGTTCAACTGTTATAGACGTGGGCGCACGGAACACATTAAGAAGCGATTTCGGCAACCGCCATGTTATGAATGTGGGCTAATAGGCCATCGGGTGCGTGACTGTCACTCTAAGAAACAAGCTAAATGATGTCAAAGTTGGCGTTCGTTAAACGGTACTGCAAATGCTTCAACAATTGGACATCGTTCCCAGTGAAACAGAATACTGAAAAGCCAGTGCAGAGACGGAATGTTCCTTAGTGGGCATACTTAACGGAACGGGACTTGGGTTTTTAGTCGACACATGGGCACAGATGTTGGAAGCTAGTCTTGACTTTCTAGATTGGTCGAGACTAAGGATTCCACAGTATAAGTTACGTGGGGCAGATGGCATTGGTTTGGCGTCGTTGGGATTGGTATCACACAGTATCAGTACTGCAGCAAGAAATTTGCGGAAACACATGGAAGCTGTCCCACATGTCGGGTACTGAGCAATCATGGGACTTGACTTTCTGCATAAATATCAAGCAAAAACTGATCTTTCAGAGTCTACTATAGAGCTCAACGGAAAGTTGTGTCAAATGGGAACGATCACTGTATGCCTTACATTGCCACAAGGCTCACCAATCGTGAAGATAGTACCAAATAAACTGCAGAGAAGTGTACTACAGGTTAACTCTCATGATGAAGTGCCCTGAGGCGTAGGAAAGCTAATCAAGCTTACCTCTCGAGCAAAATTTCTTGTGTCGTTAGAGTGCAATGGCGAGTTGGATGCATCACATTGATTTGTGCGTAGAAGTATTGTATGTGTGATTGAGATAGATGGAGATAAAACTGTTCTGGTGAGTATAGATAAGTTTGGCACGAACGATGTGAGTCTGTCAAAGGTATTACTGACGCCAGTCTGTATGTCCTAAATGAGGATGATCTCGATGGATCTTTTGGAGACCTAGGCCACAAGCACATATTTGCATTACGCGAGGAAGCGAAACACTTACTAAAGCTATGGAAGCTTGGTCGTTATAATTTAAGGGACCATTGCCTGCAACACCAGTGACACACCATAGAAGACTAACAGTGGTAATGCTCCGTGTACAGGAAGGCATATAGGATCCCAAAATACTTAAAACCGATGATGGACATGTTTATTGACCAGCAGTTGGCAGACGGTGTTATTGAACATAGTAACAGTTCAAGGGGTGTAAGCATCATCACTGTTCCACAAAAATCACCGAATGGCGTGAGGAAATATAGATTATGCTGTGATTACTGTTATTTATATGTAAGAACTGTTACAGGTTCATACGCTATACTAAATATAACGAAGACCCTGAACAATTTGGGTCAGTGTAAATATTTACCGACAATGGATCTGAAAAGTGGTTATGAGCAGTAAGAAGTAGTTTGGGAGGACCAACTGAGGAAGCTTTTACTGTCCCATGGGCCTATTATCAGCATCCTTGAATGCCAGCTACCGTCCAGAGGTTAGGATGAAGTCCTCAGAGGATTGAAATCGAAGCGATGTATGGCTCAACTTGATGAAGGCTTTGTATTTTCAAGGGATATGGAAGAACATGATTAGTGTCTTCGAGACATTTGAAAGGATTACATACATGGCTGCGAGAAATTTCAAGAGTTACTTACTACACAGTTGACACATAGTTTGGATAAATGTCAGTTCAAAGCAAGAGAGGTACGTTCTTTGTCATATGACTTATCAGGAGTGTGTCAAGACTGATTCACATTTGATTTCTGCAGTTCGCGATTTTGTGCCACCACAGACTACAAAACAGGTGCAGTCATTCCTTGAGGTCTGTAATTATTATAGAAAATTCTTTAAAGGGTTGCCAAAGTTACTGAATAACTGATCGCTAGTTAAGACAGGGGATAAAATTTCAGTGGTCCACTGACTGTAAAACTGTGTTTCAGAACTTGAAACAGGCAGTCTGGTGTTGGTATTTCCTGATCTTAGTAAGGAGTTTTATATTTACCATGTGAGGCAAGGAACTTGCTTATCGGTTGCATTCTTTGGATTGTAAAGAGCAACCGGTGGTGTGTGCATGAAGACAGCTGAATAAAGCAGAATAGATGTATTGTACCGCAAAAAGGAATTGCTGGTGGTCATTTAGGGGGTGACGTATTTCCATTGTTATTTGTGTGGCCAAATTTTTAAAATGGTAACAGATCACACACTATTAAAATGATTGTTGAGTTAAAAGACCCAACCAGTAGCTTGATGTAATGGGTAATAAATTGGAGCGAAATTGATTGTGAAGTGGTATGTAAATCAGGGAACAAACATAGTTATGCCAATAGTTCAAGTGGAAAGGTTGGAATTTTGGAGGCATTGGTTAGAAGTATTGCTGAGTATCAATGAGCTCAGGCAGAGGACAATGACTAGCAACTACCTAGGTCATAGCCGCAGTTTTCAACACACTAGGACTTGTTGTGCAGAACAATGGTAAACGGATCATACATTGTAGTTAATGTAGCTTTTAGAGATGAAATATTGAAGCAAGCACAGGACCATGTTCTAGTAGGACATGATGAATGGAGAGCAACTGGCTGCTGAGTAGCTAAGAAGTTTCGGTGAACAACAAGAAAATGGGACATGAGGCAGTAAGTCACAAACTGTATACCTTGTGCACAAGTACCGACGTTAGTCACCAATGGAGCTTATTACAAAGCTTATCAGAGGGATCAAAACCATTCTAAATACTTGAGATTTATGTTTTGAGCCCATTTAATCCAACGCCTGGAGCAATGGTTACTTATTGACCATGACAGACCATTTTTAGCATTCTTAGCGTTTTGTCATGGTGGTTGCCATTCCACATTGACAGGTGAGTACAGTTGTGTGAGATATAGTAAACAACAGGCTGCTCCAACTAGGCATTCCTGAGACCAAAACTTCAACAAGATACATTTGAGTTGCCTCATCGGCTTGGACTGCGTTAATAATGTGTTAATGTGTTCAATGGGTCATTTTGGGTGGGGGGGGGGGGGATAGCTTTAGTAGTATTATTGTTTTTAAGAGCTTGTTGGTGTTGTGAATTGTTTATTGTGGGGATTTTGTGATGCTGCTGTAGATTTTGAGAAGGCAGGTAGCGGGAGGACGACGGTTCAATCCCGCGTCCGGCCATCTTGATTTAGGTGTCCCGTGATTTCCCTAAGTCGCTCCAGGCAAATGCCGGGATGGTTCCATTGAAGGGGCACTGCCGGCTTCCTTCCCTAATCCGATGAGACCGATGACCTTGCTGTCTGGTCTCCTTCCCCAAACAACTCCACCCAACCCATGTAGCGGACCTTACGAACGTGCTTTCCAAAAGAGACAGGGGAAATTACATGGATTACTTCCTCCCACATGGCGCACCATCGAGGCCATTCAGGATGGGGATGATACATCTGGTAAACCAGAGCTGCAAGCATGAACATATGTTATCACTATTTTACAGTCCACCCACACCTGTTTTAGGAATGTCAATGTGAGAGAGGACACAGGCTGTATTATTATCAGAATGGAGAGAACGTAAGTGGTAATGTCAATGGAGAGATCGTCCAACAAGAATGGTTCATTCTGGTGAAAAGACATAAGTAGAATCATTCTTCGGGAAACGGAAGCTGCTCAATGAAGGAGCGAAGAGCTGTCGCTATACCCTTGTTTTCAGAAAGTGGGCATGCATTGGGCCTCAATTCCTTTTTTCTGGAAGTGGTAACAATAAACTGTGTGAACATGGGAAGCCAAAGGGCATGACTACGATGGAATGTCAGACTGTGAAATACCAATTAATGGTACAACCTGTGATTCAGCGGGCATGGAGTTCCCCCCCAATGCTCCTATGTTCAACTGGTAACTTGTTAGCACGACAGTAAGGTAGGGTCTCAATGGAGCAAATGAGTCAGCATGTGCAAGAACAACACATTAAGCAACACGACGAGGATATGTTCATGTGTGTCACAATTTCCGACACTGGATCGGTTCCAGTTGCGATCCGTGTAACCTGTACTACGTTAGATGAAGACCTATACATTACCCTAAATTGCCTGCACATTGGGTACTAGTTAGTTGGATAACTAGCAGTTGATAAGGAACAGATAACGGGAGAAAAGATTTATTAGGTGGAAGATTGGTGATATCGTAAAACACATTGAGTATCGGCTACGTTAGGAGAAAAGATTATGCTAGTAAGAAACTAATGAACTATAATACGTAAATAACAGTTGACAATGTTGCTCAGCGAGCTGACATTCTGAGAAAGTGGACGAATTTTGGGTTCGAGCCCAACTGGAGCAAAGAGCAAAGAGCAAAACTAAAATGTACAATGTAATCTAGGTTCATATGTTAAAGGTGGGGGATCAAAGTACACCAGAATAATGGGCTTGAAACTGATTAATATTTAAAATGTCATCCCACTGAGGCAAGTGACGAGCAAAGTCGCTCAGTACACAATATCTGAGAGGAATGCCAACAGGGAAGGATCGCTGATTTTGTATGCGATACAGCGCTGAGACAGTGTTATTTGCTACACATCATCAGAGAATAGTGCCCAAGGCACCTTCGCAGCAGAAAGACACCATAAGATAAAGGGATGCTGTCACTGCGTTTAACACACAGAATACAGTAAAGAGATGTAAGTCGACTGCAATAACTATTATTCAAAGTAGTAGTGATGCAGAATACATTCATCACTGTTTCAGAAATCATAAGCTGAGAGACACTTCAGCTGCAGACAGAGTGTCCATAAAGCTGACCTATGAAGAAACGCAGACCAAGGTCAACGATATTCCTGTGTGCATATTAGTCCTGCCCATTGGCTTGAGCTATTTGTACTCAGTTAGCAGCCATCCAGCGCTGAGGTAGGACCTTCGTCGGTCTATCCTCTGCTCGCTGAGACTGCCGTCATTGTCTGATGGAAAAGCAAATCTTTTCTGAGGGACATCGCCACTGCAAGCTATAGTGCTGCCCTTCGAGTCAGGGTTGTTAGAATGCTGTGAGTAACATCAGTCGACAGATCTTCTGCTGGCCTAACCAGTGGGTCCTGGGAACAATCAACAATCGCCATCGCAGGGGGCATGCCACGAACACCATTTCTCTGCCGTTATTGTGGGTGCACTTCCATTCTGCAGGCCTTACTCCTGTCGGGCGCTGCAGCATGACTCATGCCAATTTCACTCACTCCACTCAGAGCCAGTGGGTGCCGACTGATGCACTGGCCATCGTGTCAACAGCCACGTGACCCGTAATGTCACTGGACACTGAGACCATACTTCCACCACTGCTGCCATTGATGTGGCTCCCATGTGTGTGCATCAATGCATTCCAGTGCGGGAAGTGCCACATCTGTCTGCCGTAAGTTCTGGGAGCTGAGAATGAAGACAACTGCGTAGTTTGGAGAAACAAATGTTTGTTCAGTAATGAAGTTTTATTAGCGCCCTTGAGCGTCGAACAGGCCACCTATCACAAAGCCAGTGCTCACCCACGTCCAAGGGGTGAGGGTCTGGCCAGATCCTGACATGGAAAAAGCAACACCTTCACCAGCGACCAGCTCACCTGGTTACAGCAGTAGGAATCTGACAATGATGATGACGTAAGCTGATATGTAGTATAAGGGCCTTGAAGAAGTATGTGGATAATAATGATGCTTATACTATTAATGAGGATGCTAATGTTAGGGTTCTTGGTTTTGAGTTCTGGACTTCCATAGTCATTTATAACATTCGCCACATACAGTGTGAGTCAGGAGGAAAGTTACATGATGAGGGTTGATAGCACCGGTGATTCAGAACAGAAAACTTCAAACAGGCAATTGCCCTTTTCGTGTCCATGCCATACATACAGCTGTTTGAAAATCACGGGCATCGGTCGCCTCTCTTTACTGACCGCAGGTCATTCTTTTGAAATTACATTTTTCCCCAAGCACACACTGACTTATGTGGCCCACTGTTTCAACAGCACGGTTTGAAAGCGTAATTACGACAGTTTACTCTAACAGCAGTTCAGCTGATGCTACTCCAACTATGAACATTTCGACCGAAATAACACTCTCTGCACAGAACTTCTCGTCGTATTATATAAACGAGTGCTTACGTAAAGGATGGAATGAATGAGCTCAGATAAGGAACACAGCAGCTGTCTACAGGAGTTGTAAAATACATTGCAGTTGGCGATGGACTATTTGAACATATTTTATAATGAAAGAAAAGCAGCTGGTTTTCTTGCCTACGAAATTAAATTTTGTAGTTAATGGTTTACCAGTCCGATTTATGATAGGCCTAATACAAATTGATTCACTGAGATTTTCGCTGATATTTTGCTTTATTGGCTTTTTCTTCAAGTATGTAGCGAAATTGAAGACACAGTGTAACTTTGATATAAGTTCTAATTGTGTAAGTCTCTTAATGTCTTACTGTACTAATTAGTTCAGTATGACATGTTTGGAAGGACTGTTACCCATGAGCTAAATTGGAGAGTTTTGTAGTGAGTAAGTATAGCATTTTCCGCTCTATATGGTATCTATCCCTAACTGTAATGGTAGATAATGAGAGAGTACATCCCTGCAAAAGGACTAGAAACTTTTGAAAAACGGACGCAGCTCTTCGGGCGCAGCCCGTTGTGAAGTTGGGGGTAGATGCGGTAGGGCTGGTGAATATTTTGACCCCTGAGGAAGTGTGGAGGCCGAGATAGGCACGGCTAAGTAGCTGCTGTTATCTCACGGTGTCATCAATAGATGATGCCACCCTTTGAGCCTCAGTGGTTGGTGGACACTCTGAGTATGCCAATTACCATCACCACAGGACAGCAGCTAACGGGTAAACGCATGCTCTGGCCACGTGTTTGTGAAAACCCGGGAATTCTGTTGGTAAGACACGTGGAAAAGGCTGCTCGTATGTCGAGGGAAAATATCAGATACGACTAAATCCAATAGAAACTGTATCGAAATAATTACAAAGAAGCCACTAAAATGGCTCCGAGGACGAACATGAACGAGAGTTTGGGTGAAAACGCGCAATTGACCCGAAAAATAGGTTTTCAGTTATTTCATGTTAATGTTTTATGTATAAAAAGTACTTTGAGAACGAGTATCTCGACAACGCTTTAAGAAATTTTCGCGAACAAATTGTCTACGGATTGGTTTCATTTCGCAGTATCAGACAATTACATCTGCCTTTTATAAACATTACCTATTTCAAATTACTGGCCGGAATGTGCATGTGAATTTTGACGTAAATAATAAATGAAACATTGAAAATAGGGGCAGCATTACGAAGTGGACATAAGTAGGGATGTATGAAGGTACTTCATTTTACTTGTTTATACTTATTAGTAACAAAACAGCATAAACTAGGGCTTACGTTGAAAAATATCATTATTTATGAAAAAATGGTAATAGAAATCAGAGAAAAATTACATGGAATTTCATGTATGACACATGTACCTAACATAAAATTTATAGTGTTTAAGCATGCCGCGGAAGTCAGAAGTGTGTACTTCACTCATGTCAAAGTGAGGGTCTAACTAAGTGGCAGTCATCTTGCGTGTAGCATTTGTAGGGCAGTCGACTCTTGGTTCGATTCGACAGTACTCAAGTATGAGACCCGGTAGACTGAGTGTGTACGGCCGATGTTAAGGTCGCTTCTCGATTGTGACAATATTTGTTTTAAGTGTTGATTTGTGGACTTCTGATACGTATGTTGCTAGCGAATACCCTGAAATATTTTCAGCTTGTTGGTTTTATACATTTCGCGTTAGGGGGTATAGTCTGAACTCTGAAACTATGCTACCGTTACCTGCAAGTGATCTGCACTCAGAATTCAGCTTCTTCCCAGTTGTGGAACTTAAACTTTTAACTTGCGATAAGCAAGCTTTTGTGATTTTCCGAGAATTTTCCGATAGTTTACACGATGTTTAAAGTGATAAGATAGTGTTCCAGTTTCGCTTATATCCTTGCTGTAACAGTCATTGATTCAACGATGAACCATTGTTGCACTGTGATAATATTGCAGTGCAAGAATAAAAACATTTTTCTTGTATCTCAGAGTGCTGTTAGTAGTGAACATTATTTTTCACCGAAAATTCCTTTTTGCATTTATATGATTTTTTGACGAGTTTCCTTAGGGTTAATGTGACAAATGCGTTGGTTGGCCCATAGACTGCACAGCATGGCCAATACCTAGAAATCCAACCAAGCGTTCGGAGGCCCTACAAAGAGGGACTCCCTAACTTTCAATAACTCGTGCAGTCGCAAATGCAATCTCAAGAGCTGAAGGTTACAAAGTTATTATTTTATGGGAGCAACTAGAAACAAAGCATAATCTCAGAGAAAAACCTTTTTATCCATTTGAGAACATCGTTCCATTATCTGTATCATCACACATATTGTACCTGTCCAAGTAGCAGCCAGTCATTTTATCCATCTCGTTGCAATCAGTGGTAGTTACGAGCTCACAATAACTAGAAAAAAAGCAGAATCTTAGCGAAAAACCTTTTTATCCATTTGAGAACATCGTTTCATTATCTGTATCATCACACATATTGGTCCTGTCCAAGTAGCAGCCAGTCATTTTATCCATCTCATTGCAATCAGTGGTAGTTACGAGCTCACAATAAGGTTAGAGTGGATGAGTTTAGTGTTTCTCCCTATACAAAAGGCATCATATGCACTTGGGTCTATGTTTTTAGAGTTAAAAACTCGTGGTTTTTGTTGTGTAGCTTTTGTGGTGTCCTAATTTTGCCAACAATTCGAATATTTTGACATTATATTGTCTTTTACTCAATCTTCAGTGCTTCATGTAAATTTTGATCTTGAGCTGTTGGACCAGTTTCAGTAATCAACTGACTTTTCTATGCACCATTTGTATAATTGTGGTATGTACTGATGTTGTCATTCCTCCCTAAGTGTCCATGTACGCAAGCGTTCTGGGGTAACGGGGTTAACATAGAGGCTAAATGTTTCAATAATAGCGTTTATTATTTAGGAACTGTATTGTACTTCATCCATATGGATAGATTTTGCTTAGTTCTGCCAGTTGCTTAATTGAAATTAGCTGTCGAACATGTGTTCCAGTCGTTATGTCAAAATTTGTGGAATTACGATTAGAAAAACAAGGTTGTTACTTGAATGTATGTACGGCGTCTGTTCTTTCGGACATGTCCGGAAGTACAGATAACATTTATAACAGTGAATCCATTATGAATTGAGACAGAAACGAGTTGCAGATTTTGCCTACGAGCGGATATTGAGTGAAATCAGATGGTGAAGTTCAAAATTTGTACCGAACTTCGATTCCATCCAGGGTTTCCTCTTTAATTGCCATATGCCCTAACACTGACCGAGCGAGGTAACGCAGTGGTTAGCACACTGGACTCGCATTCGGGAGGACGACGGTTCAATCCCGTCTCCAGCCATCCTGATTTAGGTTTTCCGTGATTTCCCTAAATCATTTCAGGCAAATGCCGGGATGGTTCCTTTGAAAGGGCACGGCCGATTTCCTTCCCAATCCTTCCCTAACCCGAGCTTGCGCTCCGCCTCTAATGACCTCGTTGTCGACGGGACGTTAAACACTAACCACCACCACCACCCTAACACTGAGCTATCGGGACACCGTAGCCACTCCATCTGTACGGTGTACCCTAGCACACCTCCAGTCAGACCCAAATTCTCAACTTACCCACACATTAATAATGTAGTGGCCCTTGCCTATTATCCTCATTACTCGCGGTTTTTGCCGTTTTTCCCCCTAAGAGTTCGAGCCTAGAGTAGTCCGCGCAGTTGCACTGACCACTGCGTCCAGATGGCACACCAGAATGCCGGCACCGTAGCTCAGCGGGTTCGGTCAGAGAGCTGGCTGGGCTCTCTAATAAAAAAAACTGAGTGAAGAGGTCAAAAACGAGCTTCAACGGATGTCATGTAAAGACCGCTACGATTAAATACAACGAACATAATGTAAAAAAAGAAATTTTCAACTTTCCCCATAATTTTCAATCAATACCCTCTCGCAGTATATGTCCGTAATTTTTTTTGGTTCCCGATTATTTGAATGCCAGTAGAAACTTGTATTTGTTGCTGAGCACATGCCATACTTTCTTATTATTCTACAAATAAGTAATACAACGTTGGCTAATTATACAAAAATATACAGACTCTTTGTATTACTGTGGTGGAGTTCTCATTTTTAAAATCTGTTGACTGTAATTGAAAGTCAAGACATTGTTAGCACGTAAAAAGTAGGGATTTCATAATTTTCTTCTATAGAAAGGTACTTGGCTGGTGCGTTGGAGTACTTGTATTTGATGTCTCTATGGTTCCTGCAGCATTTTTTCCCATGGCAGACTAGGAATAGCTGAGACATTATCTTTCAGTTGCACAGTCTGTCACACACCGACCATGAAACTGATCTTCATTGTAATGTATATCGGTGGGCGACTGCCATCGGTTGCCACTCAGCTATACTTTTTGCCCTTTGTTGTTTATTTGTAGCACTTCTCTTGCGTCACTGAAGCTATCCTTTGGTTCATATTCTGTCGAAGAAGGGTAGTTCAAGCTGAACCGTTCTGGCAGTATCCGTTTTTCTACCTCGCGTTTTACATACAAGATTATTGAGTCATCAGGCGTCTCTTATTGCAGTGTACTTTAGTGCCCTTTCCTGACGTTCCAACGTTGGGAGCAAGCTTTTCTTTTCTGTATAACCAATATCTGTTTTAACCCCTGCTTAATCTTATAGATGAGAATGTGGAGGTATTTCACTCCACAGGCACACGCTTTCTTAAGGAAGAATCTACTTACTTTATGCGTAAGTTCTCTTTTAAGTGTTGTTATATGCAAACAATGAGCCATTTGCTTTTACATTACACTGCTCACCCGGAATGGTCATTAGCTTCGCGGACGTGAACTGCCTTCTCTCAGACATCCCATTTCGTTTAGTTTTGTCCTAACCACCTAGACGGCAGCCAGGGCATATCCAGAGCATCAGAAATACGGACCTAGTTTTCTTCATTTAACTCTTTTCTTCACCACCTCGCTTCTAAGGTTCCCCAAACCGCTCCGCATCCTATACATTATATCGGATTCATCAGGATATAATGTGGTCAGTGGAGGATACAGAAAAACTTCAAGGAAGAGGCGCTAGAGATATTTTGAGCTAACTTTACTTTAACCGTAATAAAAAATAATCAAGTTATATGCAAAGTTTAAGAACGTTTTATTTGAACTGATTATACACATACACAAGACAATGCCATCTTATGATATAAAAAAGTTACAATTGTGGTTCTCTTCCTTAAATGATGAATTATGTGTGCCTATTCATCCTGGCAAATTGGTTAATTACATCGTCAATAGGACAATCAATGTAAGGTTGAGTGTACAACACAGGTAAGCCATTAAGTCGATCCTGCTTCACTGTCGACGTCAGATATGTCTATGCACGCCGGAATGTTGAAAAACTTATTTCTACTGTAGCAATTTATGCAGGTAGACAAGCAAATATTTTATACAGCGTGTGCAGACTCGCTTCGTATTCGGCGAATAATCCGTATTTATATCGCTACGTATCGAATGTTCTATGTACAAGAAAACAATTGAATATTCACGACTTTTCTCGAACTAATGCCAGACAGAACAACGTATCGGTATCACTAGAATGGCCGCGACTTTTCTCGTAGTTTTGTGTTAGCCAGCTATGTGCCAGACAGAAACGTATAAAATATGATGATCCGGACGTGCGTACAACATAAGAAAGTACAATTACTCGATAACTCGATTCAGTCGTATCGACTGATGAAAGAAACGAACGAATATTGTGAGGGCTGACTGGCGGGGGCGGCGCGGGTGGCAATGTGGGCGGCGCCACAAGGGAGGGGGGAGGGGGAGCGGGGAGAGCTCCACACGTCCCCCATATGTATCTGGCACTGAATGTGGTAGTGACTACTTACTTAATTTGGTTTCAATACCAAAACCAATCACGACCGCAGAAGTTACACATCTAATGCACCTGCATAGCACTGCTAGGTTCAAGTCATGGGCGATTCTTTATATCAAACATCCTCAAGAAATCGGTGAACTGTGTCTGAAAGCTTGTAGGTGTTAATCCTTCACTGGATGTATGTGTGTGAGTGTATCTATGTATATCCACTGAGGTTGCAAATGGAACACGCACATACACTACGTGAGCAGAAGTATCCGGATCCCTGGCTGAAAATGATTTACAAGGTCGTGGTGCCCTGCATCGGTAATGCTATAATTCAATATGCTGTTGGCTCACCCTTAGCCCTGATGACAGTTTCCTCTCTCGCAGGCATACGTTCAATCAGGTGCTGGAAGGTTTCTTGGGCACTGACAGCCCATTCTTCACGGAGTGCTGCACTGAGGAGAGGTGAGGTCTCGAGCGACGTCGGCGCTCCGAAACATCCCAAAGGTGTTATATAGGCAAAGGTCAGGACTCTGCTTAGGGCAGTGTATTACAGGGATGTTATTTTGTGTAACCACTCCACCACACATCGTGAATTACCAACAAGGTGCTCGATCGTGCTGAAAGATGCAATCACCACCCCCGAATTGCTCTTCAACAGTGGGAAGCAAGAAGGTGCTTAAAACATCAATGTAGGCCTGTGTTGTGATAGTGCCACGCAAAACAACAAGGGCTACTAGCTCCCTCCATGTAAAACATGACCACACCATAACACCACCGCCTCCGAATTTTACTGTTGGCACTGCATACTCTGGCAGATTTGCCTACACCCTGCCATCGGATCGCCACACTGTGTACCGTGATTCTTCACTCCACTCAACGGTTTTACACTTTTCAATCGTCCAATATTTATGCTCCTTACACCAAGCGATTCGTCGTTTGGCATTTACCGGTGTGATGTGTTGCTTATGTGCAGCCACTTGACCACGAAATCTAAGGTTTCTCACGTCCCGCGTAACTGTCATAGTACTTGCAGTGGGTCCTGATGCATTTTGGAATTCCTATGTGATGGTCTGGATAGATGTCTGCCTATTAGACAATACGACCCTCTTCAACTGTCGGCGGCCTCTGTCAGTCAACAGACGAGGTTTCCCTGTACGCTTTTGTGCTGTACGAGTCCCTTCACATTTCCACTTCACTATCACATGGGAAACAGTGGACCTAGGGATGTTTAGGACTGCGTAAATCTCGCTTACAGACGTATGACAGAAGTAACGCCCAATCACCTGACCACGTTCGAAGTCCGTAAGTTCCTTGGAGCGCCTCATTCTGCTCTCTCAAGACGTGTAATGACTACGGAGGTCGCTGATATGGAGCATCTGGCAGTAGGCGATAGCACAATCCACCTAATATAAAAAACGGATGTTTTTGGGGGTGTCCGGAAACTTTTGATCACATAGTGTTTATAGATAGTGTAGCACACCGAACACAAAGCACAAAGGGGTAGTGCATTGGCGGAGCTGCCGTTTGTACTAAGGTGATTCATCTATAAGCATTTGCAACGGCAACAGACTTAAAATGCGAAATAGTAGTTGGAGCTAGACGCATAGTACATTCCACGTCAGAAGACATCGTTAGGGAATTCAGTGTTCTCAGATCCATGTGTCAAGATTGTGCCGAGAACACCAAAATTCAAGCATTACCTCTCACCATGGACCACTCAGTGGACAGCGGCCGTAATTTAACGACCAAGAGCAGAGGCTTTTGCGTGGGGTCGTCAGTGCTAAAAGACAAGCAACACTGCGTGAAGTAACCACAGAAATCACGTTGGACGTACGACAAACGTATCCGTTAGAGCAGTGCGGCAAAATCTGCCGTTAATGGGCTCTGGCAGCTGACGAACGACTTGAATACCTTTCCGGCAGGCCAAATCTTCATTTTCGCATTCAGTATTTCCGTTGCGCACATTCATTTTACACCCGCCTGGAGTAGCACCTTGGATATGCTGTGTCTTTGACTTCCGAAAAGTGTTCTGTTTTTCCCTGCAGCCTAATAAACAGAATACCAGCGTAAGAAAATATTGCACCAGCTGTATCACTGCAGTGAAGAGTTTCTCTCAACGGAGAGTAATTTTCAGACGTGAAAGTAACTTCGGGAGTACATCAGGGGAGTCTTACAGGACCATTAGTTTTGACAGTATATAAAAGTGACCTAGTAGATACGTCTAAAGGTCGACGAGACGTTTCGGGACGACATTATATACGCTAGTTCGATGTGTGCTAGTCCGTTGAGGCTCTTCAGGATGATATTATGTAAGCCAGCTATACTGCAGCGAATTGCTGGAAGACCAGCAGGAGATCGGCACTTGGTGCAGGGATTGACAGCTGACCCACAGCATAAACTACTGGAGTGCACTGCGCATAGAAATGCGGAAAACCCATTATCACATAATTACACGACGGTTGAACAATCACGGGAAGCAGTTAAAGCCACATAACACATGCGGCGTCTCTCCTGGGCTCATGAGTCTACTGGAAAACCGTGAGCTGGTCAGATGGGTCCCGATCCCAGTTGGTAAGAGCTGATGGCAGGGTTCCAGTGTGGCGCAGTCCCCACAAAGCCATGGACCAAGTTGTCAACAAGGCGCTGTGCAAACTGGTGGTGGCTCCATAATGGTGTGGGCTTTGTTTACATTTAATGGACTGAGTACTCTGGTCCAAATGAACCGATCAATGACTGGAAGTGGTTTGTTCGACCACTTGTTTCCAAACAACAATGGCATTTTCATGCATGGCAATGCTCTATGTCACGGGGTACCAGTTGTTCGCGTTTGGCCTGAGGAACATTCTGAACAATTCGACCCACCATTTGGCCACACAGATCGTCCGATACGAATCCCATCGAACATTTATGGGGCATAATCGAGAGGTCAGTTCGTGCACAAAATCCCGTACCGGCAATACTTTCGTTATTATGGGCAGGTATAAAGGCTTCATGGCTCAATATTTCTGCATGGGACTCCAAACGACTTGTTGTGTCTACGCCACGCCGAGCTGCTGCACTAGCCGGGAAAAGGGATGTCCGACACGATATTAGGAGGAATCCCATGACTTTCCTCACTTCCGTGTTTGTTCATCATCTTCTGCTAAACTCCTGACCCGGTATCAACCAAACCTAGTACACGTAACACCAATTGTCGAGAGAGAAATAATCAGGGCTAAAAGCCACCTAGCCCTCGTTGGAGTGAAGACACAGATTTTGGATAAATAGACGGGAGTGAATGAGGTGTTTAGAGAGAGTGGAAAGAGGAGATGAACTGATATGGAGGGGAGGAGATGTGTAAATAGATGTGCAGATGTGCAGAGAAGGGTATGGACAGTTAGAAGAGAGCAGAGGAGATGGACAGACGGGGAGAAAGAGGAAATAGATAGAAATGGCGGGGGAAATAGAGAAGGGGTAGGAGAAGAATGACAAAGGTATGGGAGAGGAGGATGTGTGTGCAATATATGTGGCATACACATGTGCAGAAGAAGCTCTGGGTGGAAGTCTAGCATATATTACAAAACAAAGACACCATACAAGATGGGTTTTTAGAAAGATTTTTCTATGATAAATATTTGTAACACTTACCTTGCAATCCCAGCAAGCTGGCTGTACGAGTATATACCGGCAGTTCTTTTCCTTATGACATGCGACATCACAGGTACAATCACAAGCATCATCTTTATTTCGAAATGTAATAAAATGCATTATTGACACAGAAGTAATTTGTGTGTGACTCAGAAATTAATCCTTAAATTAACAAATATAATATAACAGTCGGTGTTTATTGTGAAAATATATTTCTGAAGAATCATGGTATGTCTTTTATAGCTCATGAGATGATGGAAGGATGCGGTAGGATGACACTCAGTGAATAATACAATCCTCTGTGCGTTAATAACATGTTATAATTATTTAAAACACCAGCAGCAACAACAGTTCACAGTTAGTGAATAGCACAATCAGTTGTCTGAAACAGTTAAAACAGAGATAGAAAGATCATGTTGCGTCCACTGTTCGTAGTTTAAAATTTGCGGCTATGAAATATATGACATCATCGTTTCAGAAGGTGGGTTTTATAATAATATTTAAATTGCTACTGGTTTTTATAGTTAGTCACACCAAACCTTGTCTTATGTAGTAACCGTTTTTCATAAACTATCTTTGGCAAAAATATCAATCCCTGGTTCATTTAAACATTTATTGTTTGGTCCAGTCTCTATTAAGAGCTCCTTATCCAGTGAAGACACTACGTATGTAATATCTGGATACCACGTCAAGTACATACACGAATAAACCACACTTCGTGCTGAACGAAATCAGGCATTAGGAATCGGAGTGCAAGCCAAGGTAAGGACGGAAAACCGTGTCTTCCACTCCGATTCCGTGCTTGGGTTCAGTTATCACAAAACATTCATCCATAAGTCTCTGCTTCTGTCCCCCATGACTCCTGAAATTTAATTGTTGCCATGTGCCTGCAGCACAGACTTTTTTAAATTGTGAATGTGCGAGAAGTACTACTCCTGTCGAAGAGTTTCAACGAATTTACACACGCCACAATCTACACTGGTTTTCAGACTCTGCAATAGTTAAGAAACAAACTCTCTAATTGTCGTATGTATAGTAGTATTGATATTTGGAATGCTCACCACCCACAAAACTTGTCATAAGTCGACGAACCACCGAAGTGAGAGAAGAGAAATGACTTTCTTATCAAACGAAAATCACTGTTAAAATAATTCACTTCAGGAAAGTGATAATGTTCATTCAACAGTTTTAGATCAGTTTATGCCTCTAACTCGGCCGTGGTATTTGTCTTTGATATCACTATTAAGTTGCACTTAAAAGTGAAATGTTGTCCGTGAGATGCTCCATAAGTTGATGCAAGCAATCCATAACACCAGTTCTAGCAGCAGATGCTGCCACTTCCGGGTAAAAGAGTACCTTGCCCAGAATAGGGCATCGCACGCAGATAAGAAGAAATGTCGTAGATATATTCATTTGGTCGAGGTCTGGAAGATTTGTGAATAATAACGCTAGATATCATACGTGAAGTCTGTCTAAATGATGCCTAATGAGAATAATAAATATACACGATATGTTCTGCTATTTACACACACATAATACTCATATGACTTTTCCCTAAAGCCCTTGCAGGAGTTCTTGCACAGATAATACGTTGAAAGCGTGCCGAGATAAAGGTGTAATTCCCTGCCATATTATCAGAATAACAGCACTATGAAACGGTGTAGACAGGAAATTTCACTGATGTGCACCTGAGAGACCAGAATGTTTTTCACATACTGGAGAGCATAACGTCGAAATAGGTCCATAGCCTTATCGTATATGCGTCACTGTGAAACAATGTTAGAATTCTGCTACACATGAGTTGACAGACTGAACCTCGAACCAACTAACTTTGAAAACTTGTCACAGTAAATAAACACTCGGGAAAGACTCTTTATATCATGCGGCCACTGAAGCGATACTTCATGTGACAATTAATGCACCTACATCATTTCAGGATATCTTTACTTGTAGCCTTTGTACACCTCGAATATTTAAAGGACTGTGTGCACCACACTGACTTAAGACCATCTTTTTCCAGAGGTTAATGTAGTGTTGATTTGGATTTAATGGATTGGAAGCTAGCTATTGATATTTTTTGCACGAAGTTGACTTACAGTCTATCCAATCTATTAACCACGTAACTATGATGAATAAAATCGTAATGCTGAGTGTATTTACACATATACCTATTTGAAGATGGAATAAAAAATTTCTCTCTCCGTGTTATCTTGTTCTCTCTTCCTCAACTACAGACCACTGAAGGGCCATTGGCCAACAGTACTCGTTTTCTCTGAAAGTCTATGATGAATCCTTTAAAGAATCGATCCATTTGTTATTGGAGAAATCAGTTTTTCCCGCAGCGGATTAGTCTTGGTTCAAGAAGTACCAAATGATACACATTTACTTCAAGAAAATAAAACAATAAGAATCGTACTGATATCTAACACTCCACTTTCAATAATATTTGTGTCTGCAGTCACGAAGAATTTATATCCCTCTCATCTTACAGAAAGGTCTGAAGGAATAGTGGCAGTTTTATGTTTCAGGATTGAAGTTGCTCAACATTCAACATTCACTGACCGAAACATGCACAGTGTTCCGATATGGGCACATGAGCAATGGTACTCCCAATCTCATGGTAGTGATGGAAGAAAAGAAGGCGGCTGTAAGTTCATGACAATAATTACCCACTCCAGCTATTCAGCGACATACACAACTCTCTGGCTGATACATGTGCAGTCTCTCTCAGCGAGGAAACAGTGTTGTAATTAATACTTGAAATAGAGCTGGACGAAAAGAAGCATATCCAAATTCTAGTGAATAGTTGACCTCTCCATCAATCCAACAATGTACATAGCTCATCCGCATAAAGAAATGCCAGACTCTAGTGTATACCTGTGAGGTTCAGTGGAGCAGTATTTTCTATGTATGGGGATGCAGCTCTACATTCCAGTATCTGGTTGCTCACTGTGTCTAACGACATGCACCACTATCGGTCTGATCGTACTACAGGGTTTGACTGTGGACTGTGATGAAATTAGTGTAGGCAGTCCTTTAGATGAGGTTGGATGAAAACAGACAGCTCCACCTTCCATGGAACGAGGGTCACTGCATCTGTCTCGTGAGAGGCACCTTTCTTGAGCTGACGTACATGCTTCTTCGCAAAGTGAACATGTAATGTACAGCAATGCAGTACATCCTTAAGACTGGAGGAAAAGAAGTAGGTCTACATGCCAGGAAACTGTTGCCCACTGTGTCTTTCTGATGACCACATTTGGGCAGATATGTTGAGTCCCAATGTGGAACTGTGCAGGACAGTGATATACCGTTGAAGCTGGAGAAAAAGAAGCGGCTCCACATATCAGGGAAGATGCCCATTGCGTCTTTCTAGAGTGGTGACTCTTGGGTTGAGAACCGAGCTGGATCCCAATGTAGACCTGTAATGGACATCCTCGAGATGATGCTGGAGGAAAAAATGCAGCTCTGCACTCCAGGAAATGGTTGCTCACTGCAGTTGTCCAGCAGGTATCACCACACTTTGGTTGACGGACGCACAGTGTCCCAGCGCGGACCCCCGACGCCCGGCGGCGTCTCCCACTCTGGTGTCGGCGGCAGCTGGGTCAGAGCCTGGCGGTGTCGAGGCGCGGCGGGCTGGTCGCGGCTGCCCTCAGGCGCTCGTGGGCGCGCGCCATGGCCAGCGAGACGAGGCTGGCCGAGCAGTAGTCGTGCAGCGGGTCGGGCACGACGCAGCGGTCGGCGGCGGTGGCGGTGTCTGCCGAGCTGGCGGGCGAGGGCGGCGCCCCGGAGCCACTGTCCGCGTCCGTGCTCGTCCCCGCCGCCTCCGCCTGCCACTAGGGGGGGTCGTAGTCGGCCGCGTGGTGCCCGTGGCTGTGGCTGTGCACGTGCCCGTGGTTGTGGTTGTGGGCGTGGCTGTGCCGGTGCTGTAGGTGCAGCGGCAGCTCGATCGGGACGCCCAGGCTGCCGCGCTGCCAAACACACAGTCCAACAGTTAGTTATCACTTCATGGTTCAAATGGCTCTAAGTTTTGGGTTGTTTGGGGGAGGAGACCAGACAGCGAGTTCATCGGTCTCATCGGATTAGGGTAGGACGGGGAAGGAAGTCGGCCGTGCCCTTTCAAAGGAACCTTCCCGGCATTTGCCTGGAGTGATTTAGGGAAATCACGGAAAACCTAAATCAGGATGGCCGGACGTGGCTCTAAGTACTATGGAACTTAACATCTGAGGTCACCCGTCCCCTAGACCTAGAACTACTTAAACTTAACTAACCTAAGGACATCACACACATCCATGCCCGAGTCAGGAGTCGAACCTGCGACTGTAGCAGCAGCGCGGTTCTGGACTGAAGCGCCTAGAACCGCTCGGCCACAGCGGCCGGCTATCACTTCACGCTAAAATCCAGCACTGTTTTCCTAGTATTATATGTATGAAATCAAATCAGTTTCCAAAATTCCATCAATACATCATAGTATATTTCGTTTGGATTCCTGAATAGATTCACCAATAAACTCCAGTGGTTTTCTTCAAAACTGGATCAACAACCACCAAACACTGATTAAACGAAGACACGTCTCGCTGAGGCTGTAATTTTTAATTGCTGTTGGTAATTGCAACCTCACAGTCAAGACTCAGCGGAAATATTTTCACGAATCAAGTTCCACTAACCTGTTCCATATCGAACACCTACTGTTGCCATCTGTCTCTCGCAATCTACGTTTCTGCTTCATCTGTCCACCAACAAACTTCGCACCAACCTAGTGAAATACTAACCAGCTCTCATTGTTGGGTAATGAAGTACATGCCAATACCCACCAACTGTACCAAGTGGAACAGTCACTTCGTAAAGCCCCACACTTGTCAGTATAATACGGTTTTTTGCAATCTTCAGGGATTATTCCGCTAGTTGCCGTGTTATGTACCCCTCCAACTTCCCTCACCCATTTCGCTGCTGACGATTATGGGCCCACAGTGCCATGTGTGTGAGGTGGAGCGGAAGTACACTGTCAGAACCCGGGCCACTGTCCTCGGTTTGTTTACCTGTGCCACCGAGTTCATGATGCCGGATTGGAGGCGCTTCTAGGTAATATGATTTATATGACAGCGCTCAGCGAAAGATAGGCATCAGGACTAACTAAATATGGCAGCAAGTTAGCCGAAACAGGGAACAATTTGGATGACGCCACCCAGCCGAATACCCGAGAGCATTTCAAGATACGCCAGGAAAACTTAATGTCACTCACCATGAAGTTCGTCGATGACCACATAACGTTACAATAATGAGAGGACCAGACATGCAAGGAGTATAATTTTAATATTTATGACAGAAAGGCAAAGGTTATGGCTCGTAAAGGAAAAGGATCTGTGAGTTCCAAAATAGCATTAAATTTACCAAGGTTTAGGACCTTAGGTTGTGACGTAAGCAACTTGCTGAAAATGTTTTTCTGAGTATTTATTTTGGAAACAAAATATGCTAACAGTTTAAGCGTTTGCTACAGTTTAGTTTGCCTATGACCGGAAGTGATGCCGGATCCCAGCCTGACAGATTGGTTGGCGGCAGGAATGACTGACCGAAAATGGTGCTGCGACCCGGAAACCAGTAGCAAATCGCAAAAGATAACTAAAAAACATCACACATATATAGAAATAAAACGACTCTGGTCAAAATAATTACTGCCTTAGTTGCTGATCCGCCAATGAATTATTCGTGAAAAGTAATGGGAACCTTCATGAGACACACGGTATATATTAAATAAATATTATATGATGTTTAGTATAGTACACAACCACTACGCAACAACATGAGCAATCAGTCGAAATTAAAATACTCGTATCATAACACAATTGATTCTCCAGTTTTGATACACATCTCAGAGTCACGGACATCACGAAACCGAAACGAAAGGCCTATATAGGGCACTGAAGTGGAAGCTACGAGACGATCGAAACGTTGCACTCGGAATGAACAGATAAGGAAAGAAGACATCAGAGGTGATTTAAGTATTTATTCAGTTAACGAATGAACAACATCGAAGAGAACAAAATGGCTGGAGCACATCGATATGAAACCAGAAGAAAGTCTAGCAAAAGTAATATTGAACTTTGATCTTGAGAAAGCCAGATCCCAGTAAACCACGAAAGAGAAGGCTAGTCCAAGATGGGAAAAGGCGAGGTACGTAACAACTGAAGTGGAGAAAAAGACTATTACAAAACAACTAAGGTGAATGGTGGGAGAGTACCTAGACATGATTTATTTCACAATCTTGTCAGATTCGTTCTTGTACACCCACTCCAATTACCTGATAATGTACAGGATGTTAATTCTTAGGACTCGTCACATACGCTATGTGATCAAAAGTATCCGGACACCTGGCTGAAAACGACTTACAAGTTCGTGACGCCCTCCATCGGTAATACTGGAATTCAATATGGTGTTAGCCCACCTTTAGCCCTGATGACAGTTTCCTCTCTCGCAGGCATACGTTCAGTCAGGTGCTGGAAGGTTTCTTGGTGAGTGGCAGCCCATTCTTCACGGAGTGCTGCACTGATGAGAGATGTCGATCGGTCGGTGAGGCCTGGCACGAAGTCGCCGTTCCAAAGCATCCCAAAGGTGTTCTATAGGATTCAGGTCATTACTCTGTGCAGGCCAGTCCATGAAAGAAACGTTATTTTCGCGTAACAACGCCGCCACAGGCCGTGCATTCTGAACAGGTGCCGTGTCATGTTGAAAGATGCAATCGTCATCCCCGAATTGATCTTCAACAGTGGGAAGCAAGAAGGTGCTTAAAACATCGATGTAGACCTGTGCTGTGATAGTGCCACGCAAAACAAGAAGGGGTACAAGCCCCCTCCATCAAAAACACGACCACGCCATAACACCACCGCCTCCGAATTTTACTAATGGAACTACACACGCTGGCAGATGACGTTCACCGGGCATTCGCCATACCCACACCCCGTCACCGAATCGCCACACTGTGTACTGTGATTCGCCGCTCCACACAACGTTTTTCCACTGTTAAATCGTCCAGTATTAACGCTCTTACACCAAGCGAGGCGTCGTTTGGCTTTTACCGGCGTGATGTGTGGCTTATGAGCAGCCGCTGGACAATGAAATCCAAGTATTCTCACCTCCAACCCATCTGTCATAGTACTTGGAGTGAATCCTGATGCAGTTTGGAATTCCTGTGTGATGGTCTGGGTAGACGTCTGCCTATTACACATTACGACTGTCTTCAACTGTCGGCAGTTCACATGGTTCAAATGGCTCTAAGCACTATGGGACTTAATATCTGAGGTCATCAGTCCCCTAGACTTAGAACTACTTAAACCTAACTAACCTAAGGACATCATACACATCCATGCCCCAGACAGGATTCGAGCCTGCGACTCCGGACTGAAGCACCTATAACCGCTCGGCCACAGCGGCCGGCTGTCGGCGGTCTCTGCCAGTCAACAGACGAGGTCGGCCTATACGCTTTTGTGCTATACGTGTCCCTTCACGTTTCCACTTCACTATGACTTCGGAAACAATGGACATAGGGATGTTTAGGAGTGTGGAAATCTCGCTTACACACAAGTGACGCCCAATCACCTGACCACGTTCGAAGTCCGTGAGTTCCGCGGAGCGCCCCGTTCTGCTCTCTCACGATGTGTAATGACTACTGATGTCGCTGATATGGAGTAACCACCAGTAGGTGGCAGCACAATGCACGTAATATGGAAAAAATATGTTTTTGGGGGTGTCCGGATACTTTTGATCACATAGTGTATCTAACTCACACCCGTATCCTTTCAGAATAAATTGTGAGGGCTTCTATGTTTTATTTCACACTGTACTAACTTTGTGTAAGCATCAGGTGTCGATCACACATTGCCAAGCCTTATCCCACCTGACTTTCATAACATCGCACGCTATTAGTTATGTAAATTGATAATGTCCAATTTTGTCAGATCTGTTTACAAAATCATAATCCTCTTCCCACTCACGTAAGTTGCTAAGAAGTAATTCCGTTGTAGCAATATTAACTACAGACATATCGGTTCCAAGTTGGTATTTTGAATGGAGCAGTAGTAACGTTTGGAGTAAATGTCGTAGAAACGAAATGAACAATTTCAACGGTGTTTCATCTCCGAATTCCGATGAATAATTTCGGAGAAATAACAGTAATCAGAAATTTGGAATTTGAACATACAACTGATTTGCTGCCTTATGCATGAATGTGTGATTTTGTATCCAAATGAAATACGATTAGTCGGTCAAAGAAGAAAACAGAATGTTACACCAACGAGATATTTCGATTTTGCCAGATTGTGTATTTATTTCACTCCATTCACTACAGACTGGTGTCATATTCTCTGTCCCTTCTAACCGGGCAGAAACAATGGACTCTCTTCGACACCCTCAGTTAGTCCCACAAAACGACAGATAAATAAGCTTGGCTAACAAATCGTAATCCAGTGCGTAGGCTTTTGCTTTCACGACATAGACGACTGGAGTGACTCTGTACTTTGGAATCATAGTTGGATGACGTGTGGCGTCTCATCACTTTCGGTGATAAATCTCAGTTTGTGCTCTGCTTCTGATGACCGTCTTTTGCGTGTTTGGCGGCACTAGAGGAAGATCCTGCCAACGTGTGGAATGATGCAACGGAGTTATCCCTAATTCCAGAGTATGAGTGGGCACCGAGTATCACTTGAACTAATCAGGGAACTGTGAAGGTACTGTAACCTCATGACCTAGTGTGCTATTTCTCGTTTACGAAACCATAATTCTATTCCCAATCACGTAAATTGTTAGGGATTAATCCCGAACGTACATAAAGACTTAAGTTGTAGCAATATTAACTGCAGACATACCGATACAACTTCGCAAAGTTTCAAAACATGGCTGCTTGGTTCTTCGTTTTTTGAATTGAGCAGTGGTAACGATTCTATTAATGTCTTAGAAATTAACTCAACAAATTCACCGGTGATTCATCTCCGAAATCCGATGAATAATTTCGGAGAATTAACGGTAATTATAAATTTGGAATTGGCCTTTCAACAGGAAAATGGCAACAGTATGGACTTTCTGCTTGATGTTGAAGTACTTGCAGGTCGGCAAAATCTCCCGCTATGTCGCCTACAACGCACGCACAAGACCAATTGAGACATCAACTCTACCCCGTTGCCAGTATCTAGTTTTGCAGCCCTAACCGATCATTAGAATCAGGGGAAATTCATAGTCTGTATTACACCCTTTGAAACAGAATATGCTCGTACACTGATAACTGACTAAGAGTGTGTTCGTACTTCAGATTTCCTTGTTGTTCGTTTAATTAGAATTTGTAATTACTGAAAAGAAAACACATAACTGCCAACGCGTGTAGTTCACTTCATTTTATTCTCTCGTAGTAGGTGCTTAACATTTTTGCCTCTGTGTACAGATGTAGATTAACTGCAGGAGCAATGGTGAGATAACGACAGGCTTACTGTATACAAACGTTCAATACCGTATGCAAGCAAATTCGTCACCGAGCGAGGTGGAGCAGTTGCCAGCACAATGGACTCGCATTCCGGAGGACGACGGTTCAGAGCCGCGTCCGGCCATTCTGATTTAGGTTTCCCGTGATTTCCCTAAATCGCTTCAGGCAAGTTCGAGGATGGTTCCTTTGAAAGGGCACGGCCGACTTCGGTTCCGTATCTTTCCCTAATCCGATGGCACCGATGACCTGGCTGTTTGGTCCACTCCCTGGAATCGACCAACCAACCAACCAGCCAACCAAAATTCGTCATTCCCTAAATCTGGATTAAAAATGTTAACGTTGTCTGCCGTGGTTTCCTGCCGCAAAGATTGTTGTTCTTCCGCGCGCGTTGTCCCCTTTCCACGCCAATATGTGAGAATAGTGTCGTATGTGTGTTTGTACACTATAGGTGAGTTTAATGGATGCGTGTATAGTGTAGTTCTGTCTCTGTTGTATGATGGCGACGGGAGAAGGGAGAGCATGAAACCTGGTGCCGGTACATAACCTCCTTTTCTCGAGTAGTGCCAAGGAGGCCACGGAGATTAACATCCCTATCCGAAGGACGGGTCAACATCAGCAGTGTATCACACCCTCATTTCACAAGACACTCCGGAGAAGTGTGGAATTTAATCCAAGACATTGGCGCAAAGACTAGTGATCAGGTACTGTACGCAATCACCATTCCTCCCCTTGCGGCCTAATACAATTAATGAAAATATCAGTCACCACCAGGATCCTAACCGGCCCAATTCCGAGTCAAGCGCCAGCGCACAAACGTGCGTTCGCGACTTCGGCTACAATGGCAGACGTCACGAGACTTCTATTGCTTTCCAAATCCAAATCACAAAAGCCTCTCGATATTTCTCCTTTCTACATCGGAGTTTCCACGTTTCAGCACTATCGGGGCAAAACTTCATAAAAAAAAACAACATTGCACCAATATTTTACATATATGTGTATTCAAACGACAACTATCCTGCTTCATTTCTTTGCTATAAATATTCATGTTTTTATTTCTTCATTATTTATCATGTTACTGTTATTTAGGATCCTACGTACCTAAACATATTAATTTGTTCCACTAATTCATCACAAACATTTACTCCTACCTTCTTTGCTTGGCTTGTAAATACATTGCCATAATACTTTTCTTATTTATCATCATTCTCTCTTAAGATACAGATAGTTCTTTTAACTTCATTTTGACTTAGTAACACCATGTCATCAGCGTATCATAAACATTCGATTGTCCTTCTTCCGCTTACCACACGGCTGTTTTGTTGGAAGTATCTGTTAGTTATATCACGTAAGTACTAAACAGACCAGGCAAAGTCTTTCTAACCCGTTTTAAAATCCTTCTTCCTTACTTCTTAACAACTTCAGTAAGTCATAGCGTAGGTGTTTCAGAACGATACACCCAATTTCACAAGACTATACCCTCTACT